>NW_028230452.1:7683243-7983243 GCF_043228905.1 Azolla caroliniana
TTACATTCCCCAAAATTACACGCACCTCCCTCAAAGGTTTTATATGCAGGGTCTAATTAGCCGTTCACGCTTCCTACGTGAACCGTTACATGCGTTATGCTCTTATATAATTTCTTATTCCTACGCTTTTGTCCGTCGGTTACGATTCCGACGGACAACACTTGGCACACCTGTGGGACAGTGCCCTGGCACGTCGGACCCATCCCGTTAATCTTCTTCCAAAATGGCCCGGATGTTCGGCTCTGCTGTGGTGTCCTCGTCCGGAGGTGATGTAGGGCCCGTAGGTGCATCGTGGTGTGGCTGCTCTGTTTGGTCGGGTTGGTTTCTCCTAGAGTCGCTGTCGCCATGTGTGGGTAGTCCGGGTATGATGGGCTCTTCTTGAGCCATCGTGGTGTCGCATGTTCTTGAACTAGGAGTTTGTGCATGCCTTTAGTCGTTTTAATAGTCACTATCTTCTCTTCTTCTTTTTTGTAACAGTTATTTACAACCTATTTTTACATTATAATAGAAATGGGGCTGTCTATTTTACGTTGCGGGTTCTCCGGGTCTGTCCCGTTCAGCGGTGAATGGGTTAGGTGGCGTAGGGCCCAGGTAAGGTTTGAGCTGAAACCCATTCACCTTTTACCGTACTACTACTCCAGCCAGCGTTCCTAGTTGGAACGTGCCTTGTTCCGCTCCAAGTATCCAGTATGGGCCGGTCCAGCGGAAACGTAACTTCCCTGGCATATGGCACATGCGCGTTTGAAAAACTAGCACCGCTCGGCCCACGGCAAACTCCTTTTCCCTTGCGTTCTGATGTCGATCCACAAACGCTTTACGCCGTCGTTGTTCCTGTTCCAACACAGCCATGCTGTGAACGCGTTTTTCCCCTAGTTCGAGGAGCTGGTAGAGCCGTACCTCCTCCGACTTGGCTTTTGATAATCAATTCCGTACCTGAATGCGCAAACTAGGTACTTGAAATTCGACCGGCATCACAGCCTCCAGTCCAAACGCTAGTCGGAACGGTGTTGATTGTATGCTTGTTTTGTAACTAGTTCTCTACGCCCATAACGCACTCTGTAGTTTGGTATCCCAGTCCGTTCTATTTTCATTGGCGGTTTTCTTCAAAATGGTCTGTAATGTCTTGTTCGTGGATTCTGCTAATCCATTTGCCTGTGGATAATATGGTGTGCTCTTCTTGTGGACTACGGCGTAATGATGTGTTAATTCCCGAACCACCATATTGAGAAAGTGACTCCCCTGGTCACTGATGAGCTCAATTGGATAGCCGAACCGGCACCAGATGTGCTCGTAAAGGAATTTGGCTATGACGGCCGCCGTATTTTCACGTAGTGCCTTTGCTTCGACCCATTTGGTGCAGTAATCTGTGGCTACCAATATGTATTTATTGCCCGTACGGGCCGCCGCTGGCGTGAAGGGCCCTACAAAATCCAATACCCACTTTTGGAAGGGGTCTAGCAGTAATACGGACTGGTGTGGCATCCTTTCATCCTCCGTGGGCTGACCCATCCGCTGACACAAATCACACTTTCTACAATACTCGGATGTGTCCTTCTGCGTTGTTGGCCACCATAAGCCTGCCTGCCATACTTTCCGGGTTGTCACGTCGCCCACGTAATGGCCGTCTGCCGTGCCGCAGTGTGCCTCCCGTAAAACTTCTTCCTTCTCATCCTGATGGACCCCACGTCGCCAAATGCCATCACTTCCTTTGTGATATAAAACGCCTTCGACGAGGCAGAAGTGACGGCTTCGGACGGCTAGTCGTTTCTTCTCATCCGTGCGTAATTGTGGTGGAGGCAGTCCTGTAGTTAAAAAGTATGTCATTTCCATAAGCCACCGGTCCGGAAAGGTGGATTCCGTTTTTTCTGCAAGTGTCGCTACTCGCAAGATGTCGGCGTCCGGAAAATCGTCGTCGTCTTTCTGTACAGTTTCTCCATTCTCGAGTTTGCTCAAAAAATTCGCCACTGCATGTTGCGTCCCTGGTCGGTGCTGAATTACGAAATCGAATTCCTGGAGCAACAGCATCCACCGCGCCAATTTCCCTGTCAGGGCTTGTTTCTCCACCAAATACAATAATGTCGAATGATCCACGTGGAACATGAATTTCCTTGCTAATAAATAGTGTCGGAATTTATTGATGCTATATATCATTTGTTGAGAGACAAGCTCAACATCGGCCGGATCGGCTGAAGAAGCCGAGGACCGGATCGGCTGGGACCGATCGGTTAGGCCGTTAGGAAAGATATTCCGTGAGGAATATATTTGGGAGTTAGTGTAGGAGCTCTTAATGAGCATTGAAGTACTGTCAGTACTCCAGTCAGTCCTTCTAGGGCTTGTACAAAGTGTTCATTGAACACATATATGTTTGTTTTTTGTCTTTTATTATATACCTTCCTTTTGGTGTCTCCTCTCCAACTCTCTCGGTCTCTACTGCGTATACTGTGTAAGCTCAAGCTCTCCATTAAACCTGAGTATTCTCCCTTCTGCTCTGTCTTTATACTTGCTTCCGCACGCTACTTTTTACATCATCCCTAGCGCCTCCCGCTTAGTTGTGGAATAGTTACGCTCTGCTGCTGACAATTTACGACTCACGTAGTATATTGGCCTGTACCAGTTTGGTTCGGTGAGTTGCATTAGTGCGCTTCCTATTGCTATGTCTGAGGCGTCAACGAACACGTGGAATGGCTTCGCCCAAACTGGTGGTTGTACGACAGGAGCCTGTGTGAGCATTATCTTAAGTGCCTCATAGGCCTTATCCTCCGTTGCAGTCCATTGGAAAGGAGTCCGATGTACGGCAGTGTGTAGCGGCGTGGCGAAGTCCGCCAAATACCGTATCATCCAACTATGCCACCGTATTTGGCATTTGTCGGAGTTTTGGCTTGCGTAATCGCGGAGATCTTGTTTGGGTCGACCGCTATTCCCTCTTTGCTGACTATGTGGCTTAGGAGAGTCCCGCTGGTCACGCCGAAGGAACATTTCGCGGGATTCAGGCTTAAGCGTGCGATGCGGCAACTTTCCAAACACAGTCGTAAGTGCGTAAAATGGTCTATTGTTTCCCCATATACGGCAAAGTCATCTAGAAAAACTTGCATGAACGCCGGAATGTATTCCCCAAAGATCTCCGTAATCGTTCGTTGAAATGTTGTTGGCGTTGTCTTTAGCCTGAACATCATGACGACTGCCACATAGACTCCCCAGCCCGTGACAAACGCCATCTTCTCCTGGACCTCGGGGTGCATGCGTACCTGGTTATAGCCACTGAAGGCATCTAAGAAACTGTACATCTCATGGCCTGTGACGACGTCCAACACGCTATCGGTGAAGGGTAAGGGAAATGCATCCGTAATGGTTACGACATTTAATTTTCGGTAATCTACGCATACCCGTATTTTGCCCTTTTTCTTTGGGACGACCACTATCGGGCTTAGCCATGTCGCTTGTTTAACTGGTCGTATGAACCCCGCCTTCAGGAGCTTGTCAATTTCTTCTTTCACGAGGGTCGCGTAATTGGGGTTCATGCGGTAGCGGCGCTGCTGGACAGGTTTCGCGTTAGTTGCTAAATTGATCTTATGCTGATAGAACTTGGGATCTTACCCCTTCATGTCCTCGTGAGCGCAAGCGAACACATCTTTATATTCCGTGAGTAGTGTGATCATCGTGATTCTCTGGTCCGGTCTTAATTCCTTTGCGATGGAGAGGAACTGGGGCTCTGATTCCGTACCCACATTTACTTCTTCGAGAGCGGAAGTGGTGACTCGTCGTGAAATCTCCATTTCCCTTTCAAATGCCGCCCGTGCTCTCCTGAGTTCCAATATGGACTTTGGGTTTGGTTCATAAGGCTCGTCGTGGGGAACAGTGGCCGTGGCATATTCTGTCACGGTTGCTATGACATCTTTTTCGAACAACGGAATAATCCGAGGGTGTTCGTCGAGGTACGCCGCCAATTCTGCATCCTCCACCCCAGCCAACATATTTATGTCCTCCGCGTATAACGGTGTTATACCCTTAGGTTGTGGCGTGCTGGCTTCCGTAGGTACGCGAACCTTGGTGCGTCCATGCCAGAAATTGATACACTCGTGTTGCCAGCTCTGCTTGATATTTGTTGTCCGAAGCCATGATCTGCCCAGAAGCACTGGGTACGCTCCTGGGGCCTCCAAAGCGAGGACGACCGCCGAGATGTCGAAGTGGTGTCCGCCCACGAGGATGCCTATTTTGCGAATTAACCCCAATGGTCGCACTGAGCGGGTATCTGCCATGCGGAGCCAGAATGGACACGCCTCCCATTCGGAAATGCCTAACTGCTCGCAAGTTTTCACGCTAATTACATTAACGCCTGAGCCACCGTCGATTACGCATCCATGAACTTCCTGTCCGTGCAATATTACTGTAATAGCCGGGTTGTGTTGATCCACCACCGGCGGTCCATCGCTGACGTCTGTCAGGTTTGTGGCGACACTTGCCCTGGGTATGCCCGTCACCCGTTCTTCCATGGTCTGGCGGAACCGTGGAACTAGCTGTAGCAGTTTTTCCATGGTTAACGTTATTTCACAGCCTGCTAACGCCTGCCAGATGGGGTCCAGACCTGGTCTTTCGTTCTCTGTTCGCTCCATTGTGTTCGCGGACTCCTGCCGCATACGTTCCGTATTCGTCGCGTTTGCTTTTTCCACCCACGCTTGGGCTTGTCGGTGTACCTCGTCTTGCGCAGCCCAATCCGCTGTTTTTGTTTGTTGGCATGTCGTAACTTGTTGCACCTCCGCCGTAATCGTATTGATAGCGGGCCCCTTTCCCTTGCGTGTTGGGCATTGCGTAGCATAGTGTCCGGGTTGCTGACAAATAAAATAATGGATGCTTGATTCTCCCTTCTTGGCTCCAGGTGGTTTGTGCCGCTCTCCGGGTGCTACTTGCTCTTCGCGGTCTGGCCTCGTTTGTCGGAACGTACGCGGTGGCTGTTGTTGGTGCTATCGTTGTTCCTGGTGCCGCTCATCCCCCAAGCTTTCGTCGTAACGTCGGTGATCCCTATGTTGTCGTGGCTGACCCTGATAGCCATTGAAGCCGCCCCGTTTGTTTGTCGGCCGTTGATTCTCGTAGCGCCGACCCCCTTTGGCGTAACTCGGATGTCCACAATAATCCTCGTCCTCTGGGTCGTCCTCCTCGGAATCGTTGTGATTCCGGCGATTCCGGTTGTACCGGTCCTCCCGCGGGTTGCGATCCTTATACCGGGGTCGGTCTTCTTGCCT
Source organism: Azolla caroliniana (assembly GCF_043228905.1). Lineage (NCBI taxonomy): Eukaryota > Viridiplantae > Streptophyta > Polypodiopsida > Salviniales > Salviniaceae > Azolla > Azolla caroliniana. The sequence goes on from NW_028230452.1 coordinate 7,688,481, forward strand.
CCTTTGTTCAGCCCAGTGCGGTTGACGTTGTGTGTCCATGCTGCGGACTGCAGGAGTGGCTCTATTTAACATATTGTACTCGCATTGGTCGATTGTGTCAGCCTTCGAGTGGCAGATTGGGCAGTGGATTCGCATATTGCACTCCACTGCGGAATGCCCCGAGTTCAAGCAAATCGTGCACTGGATTGCTTGACGAAATTGGCGTTCCTCATCCTAAGGTAACGCTTGTCGTAAGGAGGACATAGAAAACCTTTCCTCCTCGTCATCCAATTCGAGTTGTAACACTCGTTCAATTACCATATCCGTCATTTCCCCTTTCACGCTATTGTTGTTGAGCGTTGCCCAGATGGGCTGACGTAAAGCTGCCAAAAATGTTTCCTGAGCCTCTTCCTCCGCGGGGCTTCATTCCAATTTCCGTCGTAAATTTGGAAACGTAAGCTGAAGTCCGCTATCGTCTCGGTCGGTAGTTGCTTAATTGTATAAAACTACCCGAGAATCTCGCGTTGTGGGACCCTCCGATGGAAGAATCGCAAGAAAGCGGACTGCAGCTGTTCGAAGGTTGTTATGGCTGGTAAATCCATCTGTGAATGCCAAAACGCCGCACGCCCATCTAGTGTTAATTCGAACTCCGTCATTTTCGACTGGTGTGCCACCGTCTCAGAGAGATTCTGCGCCATGTGGTTCGCATTCCAGACATTTAGGAACATGCGAATATGCGTTGCGGCGTCGGTTTCGCCGTTAAAGCGGGGGTAGGCAAAGGCCATAGTGGGAGCTACGGCGGATTGGGAAAGACCACAGGGTGGCTGTGTTGAGCGTGGTCCCCGCATCTCGTCGAGGTATTTGGGGAGCGAAGAATCCCCTTTGCACTCACGGTAGGTAGTACTAAGGTCGCTGAGGCGCGGCTTTTGCCGTGCGCGTTCTTCTGCCTAGCATGTGATGAACCTTGTTATTGGTCGGTCTTGTCGTGTTGGTTCTCTGGGTCATCTGTGGCTAAACACCCATTTGTTGTTGCTCGTCTGTGAGGAAACACAGATCACCATGCGTGCCAAAAGTGCCAAAAGTGTTGTCCGCGGTCAGTCCTTCGACCTAGACCTCAAAGTGGGTGTGGAACAACGAACAGGTGTTTAAGCGTAATGCGTAAGGGAAGAACCCCTGTAACCTATCAGCGTATAAGGGCAGACGGCTACAACCGAATCCCTGTTAAGGGTTACACTTACGTACTACAACGTTTAAGTATTCAAGACACCCACACTGAACTAGCCGTAGCTATACACAGAAAATCAGAGAAGAAAGGATTTTATTATCAGGCGTTTCATTACATTCCCCAAAATTACACGCACCTCCATCAGAGGTTTTCTACCCTTTATATATGGAGGGTCTAATTAGTTGTTCACGCTTCCTGTGTGAACCGTTACATGCGTTATGCTCTTATATAATTTCTTATTCCTATGCTTTTGTCTGTCGGTTACTATTCCGGCGGAGAACAAGGGACATATTCGTAAATATGTTTTCTAAGAGTCCATCGGGGCTATATTTGTAAATAGCCGAAAACTCATATTAGTATAAATATGACTTAGGGCAAACTTAGAGAGTTGTTGTCATTCTTGTTGGCGCTAGATCAGAGAGTGCGTAACAGTGTACACAGAGAGAGAGAGAGAGAGAGAGAGAGAGAGAGAGAGGTCGTTGCCTCTGTTGTAACCGCCGCCTGTGGCGAATATCGTAAGCATGAGGTCGTTGCCTCCGTGAGCTCACTGATTGTAATCATTGTGATATAGTGATAGTTTGGAGTCTGTGAACTCCCGTGGTTTTTCCCTCTCAGGGTTTTCCACGTTAAACATCCTGTGTACTCTTCTCTCCTTTGTGTCGTGCGTTCATTATCCGTTTTCTGTGTTTGATTTTAGGCTCGGTTGTGGTTGACCGTTGTTCATCGAAGCGTGTAGTTCCTGTCAAAGTGGTATCAGAGCGAAACGACACAAAAGATGGACGAATCGTTGGGCGGCATGTTCATGCTCACCAGCTCCAACTATTCAGTGTGGAAGTCAAAGATGAGGGACATGCTCGTGGTTAAAGATCTTTGGTTGCCGGTTCAGTTTGGGGACAAGAGACCGGACAAAATCGACGCCACGATATGGGAGGTGATGCACATGAAGACAACGGTGTACATACGGTGCTTCATCGACATGAGCCTATACAACAACTTCAATGAAGAGAGCAAGGCTCATGAGCTCTGGGAGAAGATCGACATTATGTTTCAGAACAAAAATGTTGTTAACCAGGTTTCGGTATTCCGGAAGCTAGTAAGACTCCGGTACCAAGATGGCTCCAGCATGGCGGAGCACATGAATGCCTTCTAGGGGCTGATACACTAGGCAACATCATTGGAAGTACCTCTCGCCGACGAGGTACTAGTGCTACTCCTGCTCGGTTCCCTCCCGGATAGCTGGGAGACGTTGGTTGTCACTTTGGGCAACACCGTGCCAGAAGGGAAACGGTTATCCCTAGCAAGAGTAAAGTCGAGCTTGCTAGATGAGGAGGTGTGTCGGAAAGATAAGGATATGAGCTCCGACTCCAAAGCGCTCCTTACCGAATCGGAACGCGGAAGACAAAGGAACCGTAGTCCGTAGAACCGGGAGAAGTCGGGGACACGGTCAAAGTCAAGGGGGAGGCCTACTTGCTTCTATTGCGGCAAGCCGGGACACTTCCAGAAGAACTGTCGGCATTTCCGAAAAGATAAGGAAACCGATGGTACCGATTCGAAGCGGACACCAAACCGGAACGGTAAAGACCGAAGGGGGCCGGACAGGAAGGGAACGACGACAATCGCGGCAAGTGAAGAAGAGTTTATGCTCATCACCGAGGAGAGTGAGCTAAACCTTGCCGGCGACGAGACGACTTGGGTGGTCGACTCCGGAGCGTCGTTCCACCTTACCCCGGACCGGAAATGCTTCTCATCCTACTCAGTCGGTGATCACGGCTGTGTCCGGATGGGGAATGAAGGTACATGCCGAATTGTCGGCATAGGAGACGTGTGGTTGTCAACACCAACCGGATGCAAGCTGCTACTGAAGGATGTCTGACATATTCCGGAGGTTCGACTGAACCTGATATCAGTCGGTCGGCTAGATGATGAAGGCTACACGGGTAGCATCCGGAACGGTGTTATGAAGTTCAGCAAAGGGAGCTTGATTGTGGCTCGGGCCCGGAAGGTCAACACGTTGTACTTGATGAATGCCTGGTTATGTCCGGAAGAAGTGAACGTGGCATCCGACACTGCCGGTGAGCTGTGGCACAAGAGGTTGTGTCACATGAGCGAGAAGGGGATGAAGAGGCGTGCAGACGACAACCTCATTCAAGTGAAGAACGTGCACTTGGAGAAGTGCACTAATTGTCTGGTCAGTAAACAAAACTGGACCTCCTTCCGATCGAGTCCACCAATGAGACGTAATGCACCACTGGAGTTGGTGCACATGGATGTGTGTCAAGTGGACATGAAGTCACATGCAGGATCGCAGTACTTCGTGACGTTCATAGATGACCACAACCGGAAGTTGTGGGCCACACCGTTGAAGACGAAGGATCAGGTGTTATCCGTCTTCAAAGAGCTCTACGCGAGAGTGGAAAGAGAAACCGGCCGGAAGTTGAAGGCGGTTCAAGCAGATAATGGAGGTGAATACCAGGGGCAGTTCGAGGAGTACTGTCGCTCGAAGGGAATCCGGCTCGAATTTACCGTGCCGAAGACACCGGAACTAAACGGGCTGGCCGAGAGGATGAACCTTACTATAATGGAGAGGATGAACCTTATTTTTTTATGTAAAAAATGAAAAAAAAAAATTAAATAAATAAATAATCTTGGATTTTCAACTGAAATCCAATGTATTGCATCGGATTCTAGTTGGAATCCAATGTATTGCATCCAATGTACCATTTTCATAATATGTAAAATCTCAGTTAATACAATTAAGCTTACATGGAATTCCATTCCTTATCTCCAAATTGGATAAAAGAACATGACAGATGGATAATGAAACTATTGACTTTCTTGTCATGAAAATAATTAGTTGAGAATTTTGGTATGTTTTAAGAAACCATATATGCGTGTGTCATACCATCATGAAATTGTGCGGAAATGAGCCATTTTTTAACATCTCCCTAGAAGTAAAATAGAGAACACGACATATTGCCTATTTAAAATGTCCTGGTGTTCTATGAAAATCATGGATAATTGCATTTTTTGTTTTATACAAGGTGATTATATAAAGCTCTGAATTCTTTGTGTCAATCATTTATTTGTTTGATTTAGAAAACAATATGTTTGTTTTGGTGTGAAAGAATCCAGGGAAACAATGGTGGAATCATGTTCTTTTATATTAAAAATGTGAAGATTTTCGCAAAGTAAGAACTTAATAATGAGGAATTGAGACCTTTTAAAAATCATGCGCTTAGCTCGCCCTTTAGTCAAGCCAACATAGAGGATCCATATCACTAATATTTGAGTTTTGGTGTCTTTGTAGCTGACTTTGATTTTTCCACATTATTTCCCTTCTTTGGCACAAATTTACATACACATTATCTATTGACGATGCTTTTCATGTTTCAATATTACTAATGTATCACATCGTGAGAAACTTCATGAATATGACGATGTGAAAACCCACACTGAAATGATCATGAACCCAACGGTCACATGGACGACATGATGAATAAAATTACTTGAAACACTACATGAATGTTTAGTGGAAAGTCATGTAGCTTCGATCCCATGTTGCGAAATATCAAATTTTTTAAGATTAATCATTGCAGTTTAGGGTGTTCATCTTTAATCCAAACCTAGGAAACAAACCACGTGTCTCTTTTCTCTAGTGAATAAATAACCATTGCCTAAGGAATCCCCTTTAAAAGTGATGTTCAATTTTGATGCTTTGTAATGATCATATGAAAATCCAATTGATGGCATTTTTCTATCAATAAAAATATAGAAAAGAGATGTTTGAGCACATGCCTTATTATCCTTTTTTTGTTGATTGCATATTGATTTTCTTCCCGATCAAAAGTTGTTTACTTATATATCATATATCTGAAGGTAAACTTTATAAGCCCACCTTTCTTCATTTGGTTATCAGTATATAATCATTATCGATGAAAGAGAAATATCATTAATACTTTTTGGAGAACTTTCAAAAGATATGTTGGAGTAGTACATCAGCTTAATTCTTTCGAAAAATAAAATACATAAAAAAATAGATAAGTTAGTCTTTGTAATTTGATATTCATGAATCATGTTAACAAGTTTGTTATAAAATTGCCATTAACAAGGATACTTAGTTTTCGTTTTTGCTTTTGATTACCATGTGGTAGATTGTATCAAAGCCAAAACAAGGAACTTCACTTTGTGGAGGTTCTTAGAAACCCCACAAAGCGACTGGATAATGTACATAGGTGGGGAGATTGAAATACACACACACACACACACACACACATATTATATACACGTGTACCAAAGGCAAGCTATATTATAAGTTGTGAATTCTTGGGAAGAAGAAAAGCAAGTGGAAATAAGTTACAAGCACTTGCAACCATGTGTAAATTTGTGATCATATGATGTGGGCACCCATTTAGAAGTACATTTGCCTTTTCCTTCGGTGGCCCTATTGAAGGATAAGCACTAGCCAATTAATAAATGTGAAGGTTAGCTTTTGCCTAGTAATTTTATCGCAAAAGCTTCGGTGGTATATTATTATTTATTGGTGTGGATTTACAATACATTTCTTCTTTCATTTACATGCAAAAACACATGGGAAAAAAAACTTGGTTAGTTTCTTCTATGAAATGGGGAGAGCTCTCCAATCCATCGATGGTTTTTGAGGTTCTAATGCATTTTTTGGTTTTTAGTACATATGATTTCATCAAAAACGTTTAATTAGTATGATTGGCATCAAATGTTTTTTGCGATATGCTTTGTAGAAACTTGTAGGAAACTTCGTTGAAGTTTTTCTTCAAGTACACATTTTTTAGAAGATGAAGCATTTTTTCTCGTGCAAATTTAATGTACATAATAGTAGTAGAAGACAATTAATGACAAATGAAATGTTATATTATCAATCAAAACTATACAAATTGTGTGTAAGATAAAAGAGTTTAAATCTTGTCCTTTTTTTAATTTCTAATGCTTGTTCATTTTCTAACATTGAGTTGGATGGTCTATTTAAGAAGGTTGATTGATAATATGTGCATTCATGTATGCATATGATATGTTATCTCCAAGTGTAGCACATGATTATGTGTGAAAGATATAAATATTTGTACATCCTCATCTAAACACATCATAGATCATGGGGAGTTGGTATATTCATGTTTCTATAATTGGATAGTTTTATCAAAAACCCTTTTGCTCTCTTTGTTGGAGAATACTATGGCATGGAAATGAGTTAAATCAATGTGTGGATTTATAACTTGAGGGATACATTCATATTTGAATGCATAATTTCCTATTGAAAATTAAAGATTTATTATAATTGTCTATGTTGCCTTCTAATTATTGGATGTTTAATATAGTGTCCCTTTAACTTAGACATAATAGATGGAAAGCTTTGAAGAAGTAAAAGAGATAGGGTCTGGAAAATTTGGGGTTGCACGACTACTGAGGAACAAGAAGACTCATGAACTTGTTGCTGTGAAATACATAGAAAGAGGCCCAAAAGTATGTAATTTTATTTAGATTAAATCATTAAATTTTAGTCCCATTTAGATTCAAAAATTAAAATTTAGTCATGGAACAACCATTCATGCATCTTTGCCATATTAATACATTTTTGTTTTGCTTTTTCTTTTCCTTTCTAGATTGATGAAAATGTTAAACGGGAAATCATTAATCATCGATCATTACGCCATCCAAATATAATTGGTTTCAAGGAGGTGATTGATCTTCGTGAGGTTGCGTTATGTTTATTAAAATATTTTCTTTAATGATAAACTTTAAGTAACTCAAATAAATCAAAGCTTTCTTTTATGATAACAAAATGATGGAGACATAGATTTGCTTGACACCTACACATTTAGCGATAGTAATGGAATATGCATCAGGCGGAGAGTTATTTGAACGAATATGTAATGCTGGACGTTTTGGCGAGGATGAGGTTCTTACACTATAGTGCATATTAAGCTAATAAAAGTATTTTCCATTATATTCTTCTCAACATTAGATAGTAACAACTTTTGGGTTTATGTTTTAGGCTAGATTTTTCTTTCAACAATTGATTTCAGGAGTAAGCTATTGCCACGAAATGGTAATACAATGTGTTTTGGGGTGCAAAAGGGGTTATACAATGATGGAGGGATTTATTTATCTGATCCAAAAACATTCATTGTCATTTGTTTGCCAGCAAATTTGTCACCGCGATTTGAAGTTAGAGAACACTTTATTGGATGGAAGTCCATCACCAAAGCTCAAAATTTGTGATTTCGGTTATTCCAAGGTGATGAATGATCTAGTACCCATGATAGTAGTAAAGATCTTATATTTCATATCAAACCAATATTTTCCTTTTCTTCAAAATTTCCAGTCATCGTTACTCCATTCTAAACCTAAGTCTACTGTTGGAACACCTGCATACATTGCACCTGAAGTTTTATCCCGAAAAGAGTATGATGGAAAGGTAATTTCATCAATAAACTCCATTCTCATGAAATTTTCTTCTCATTAATCGATCAATTCTATTATCTTTTTGAGAGGCTAAAACATGAAAGTATATAAGGAAATCATGAACTTCCTATTGGTAATATCATCACACAATATTGTTACCAAACTCTAATATTATGGCACCTCATCCAACTATTACTAACAACTATAACAAATGAACAACTTTGCAACCTAACATCACATGCAATAACCTCTTTCTCCATGGTTTTATGTATCTAGCATAGTGTGTCAATATTATCTTGTTCACTTTTAGAACTAGAAAACTAAGATGGAGAGAAACTGTCAAACAATATTGCATAGTGTTTTGTGAAATGGACACCAATCTCCAATTTGAGTGAAAAGACCTAGACGTTTATATAATTACAATACAACATTGTTGCATTCTGGCATTGTTTTTCAACACTCCACTTTGTACATAAGATAGCACAATCAAACAAATAGAAAGTGTGATCCCATGGGTTGTTTACTCCAGCTCCCATGTTTTAAAATGGTGTCACATAGCATGACATCATGTTATATATATTTATAACACGATGTCATATGTCCATAGATCGCCGATGTTTGGTCTTGTGGTGTCACTCTTTATGTCATGTTGGTTGGGGCATATCCATTCGAAGATTCAGAGGACCCTCGGAATTTCCGAAAAACGATTAGAGTAAGGCTCCTTGTTTGGATGTTGATAAATCTCGTGCATTTTCTTTTGCATAAATGTAATAATACTTTACTTTATGTCGCATTTTGGGTCTCATATTTACTTTGTTTTTTTGTTTACATGCATTTCAATAACACTTTCTTGTACTATGTTTGGATGCAAGACAACTTATCACGTATTTTGTTTGTTGTTTGAATAGAGGATTTTCAACGTGCAATACACAATTCCAGACTACATACGCATTTCATCAGATTGCCGACTCCTTCTTTCTAGAATTTTTGTTTTTAATCCAGCCAATGTGAGAGAGCTTGTTTGTAATTTGCGTTTTTGTTTGGAAAGATGCAAACTATTCCTACTCACATTAAAACTAACAATTAGTCTTTTGTGTCTAGAGAATAACCATTGAAGAGATAAAGCACCATCCATGGTTTTTGAGAAATCTTCCTTCAGATTTATTAGGACATGAAATTTATTATAATCATGTAAAACCTCTCCAACAAAGTGAGGAGGAGATCATGAGAATAGTCAATGAAGCTAAGCTTCCTATACCTAAGGTCACATCCTCCTTCGAGAATGCTTCATTTGTTCTTGAAGAAATGGAATTTGATCACCAAGGAGAAAATGGTGGCAACTTTTTTCATGGCATGTGAAAAAAAGGTCACAACCAATTATCTTGTTTCTTAGTTATATATAGGGTTATATAAATATTACAGAGTGGTAAGTTTCATGTGTTGGCAAAATGTTTTTTATTAGATTTCAAAACACATCATATTGAGTAAATCATGAATAGGTGTATGGATATGCATCTATGATCGACTCCATTTATTTAATCTATGTTACTATGTGTATATCAGTCTTACAAAGATGCTTTGGTTTGGTAAATAGTTGCTTGGATTCCCCACCAATCTATTATTCCACACAAAATTACGTTCTTTTGAATTCAACTACTGAAAGATGTCTAAACAAGCATAGGTTGGAAAGTTTCTCATGCGATCATGAGAGGTATGTAATGTTGATTAAATATACCACAACATATCAATCAACTTCAAAACATCAAAACATTGATAATGGCAATTTTCAACTTTAGTCCCAAACTTGTCTCATTTACGATTTGAAGATATCGAGCTTCAACCAAACTTGTGAATAAATTTTTTTTACGTCTTTGAGATATATGATTTCCAAAGAATCATTGAATTGGAAACATATAAAAATGAGCACTTTCGTTGCATATATCAAATTATATTAATGGTGGTCCCAAAACCACAAACTAAACTATTGAAAATCATTAATTGGGTTATAGGGCATTATCACTTGAGCACAAACACTACCCGATGTAAAAAGATAAATTGATACAATCCCAAATAGGAATGCATATATATATATACAGTAAATCATTGTTAAAATAACTTGATTACCATGATGAATTAAACCATGTACATCTCACATAATAACAAGGGATTTTGTTACACTACAAAGTACAAACTCATTTGGCTAGCCAACATTAGTTAGAGTTTCTGTTGAAAAACAGTGCTCGGCCACAACCGAGGAATGGGACCAACTCACAGAAAACAGGAAATAGACAATGCACAAAACAATAGAGAGAAAGGTACACTGGATGTTTTACGTGGAAAACCCTAAATGGGAAAAAACCACGGGAGTCCTCAAACTCCAACTATCACTATGAACAGGGATGTACACTGGTGAAGCTACAAGGCAACAACCTTGAGCTCACTGTCTTCGCCACAGGCGGCGGTAATACACAGAGGCAACGACCTCTTCGTCTCTCACTCTCTCTCTCGGCTGCTCTCACTTCTCTCTCTCGGCTGCTCTCACTTCTCATGAAAAATGAGCAACAGCCTAAAAACTGTTTGCCCTAAGTCATATTTATACATATATGACTTTCGGGCTATTTACAAATATAGCCTCAAGGGCTCTTAGCAAACATATTCACAGATATGTCCCTGCATCCGGATCTCTCTCCGGGTACATCCGTCATCCGGCTCCGTAGCCGGGGTCTTCATCATCCGGATCCGTATCCGGGTACTCTTCATCATCCGGATCCGCATCCGGGTACTCTTCATCCGGCTTCATGCCGGGTACTCTTCATCATCCGGTTCCGTAACCGCAACCGGGCTTGCCGTCATTCATCTCCGGACATCCCATCCGGAGGGACCGTAATCCCAACAAACTCCCCCTTCACTTCGGCATGGGATGTCTCTCCAATCCGATCCTCTTCCGGCATGCTTCCAGCTTGTCGGGTGTGAGCACCTTGGTCAGCATATCCGACCCGTTCTCGTCCGTGTGGACCTTCGTCAGCACGAACTCCTGGTCTTCTATCCTTTCCCGGATCCAGTGATATCTTCGCTGGATGTGCTTCGTCCGGGAGTGATAGGCCGCGTTCTTCGCAAGGTGGATGGCACTCTGACTGTCGCAGTAGAGTCGGTACTCCTCCTGCCGGATACCGAGCTCTCTAATGAAGTCCTTCATCCATATCATTTCCTTGCCGGCTTCAACAGCCGCCATGTACTCCGCCTCCGTGGTTGACAACGCAACCGTCTTCTGCAGCCTCGACTGCCACGAAACAGCTCCCCCTGCATACGTCATCACATACCCTGATGTGGACCGGCTGGTATCTACATCAGCCGACATATCCGAATCGGTAAAGCCGTCGAGTTCGGGCTTACCGGAGCCGAATCGGAGGCACACGTTTGCCGTGCCCTTCAGGTATCGGAGTATCCACTTGACCGCGTTCCAGTGCTCTTTGCCGGGATTGCTCATGTACCGGCTCACCACTCCGACTGCGTATCCAATGTCTGGTCTTGTACACACCATTGCGTACATCAAGCTTCCGACAGCAGAGGCATATGGTACTTTCATCATGTCCTCTTTCTCAGCCTTTGTCCTGGGGCTTTGCTTGCTGGACAGCTTGCAGTTTGCCGGGAGGGTTGATCCGACCGGTCTTGCTTCCGACATGTTGAACCGTTGAAGCACCTTTGTCACGTACTTCTCCTGTGACAGCCACAACTGCTTCTTGCTCCGGTCCCGGATGATGTACATCCCTAGTATTTGTCTCGCCGGACCCAAGTCCTTCATTGAGAAGGTTCGGTGAAGAGCCTTCTTCAGCATCCGTATCTTGACCTGGTCCCGTCCGACGATCAACATGTCGTCCACGTACAGGAGGAGTATTAGAGAGTCTCCTCCTTCGAACTTCTTCACAAACACGCAGTGGTTCGACTGCGTTTTGTGGTACCCTTCGTCGGTCATGAAGGAGTCGAACTTCCGGTACCATTGCCGGGGAGCCTGCTTCAGTCCGTAAAGGCTCTTCTTCAACCGGCATACCAGGTGCTCCTTCCCTTTCTTCTCGAATCCTTCCGGTTGCTGCATGTAGATTTCTTCATCGAGGTCACCGTGAAGGAATGCCGTCTTCACGTCCATCTGTTCTACCTCGAGGTCCATACTTGCCGCTATGCTCAGCACCGTCCGGATGGAGGTCATCTTCACTACCGGGGCAAATATCTCGTCGAAGTCGACGCCCTTCTTCTGCTGAAACCCCTTCACCACGATCCTGGCTTTGTATCTCGGGGGGTTTCCGGCATCTCCCGGTTTCAGCTTGAACACCCACTTGTTTCGAAGTGCCCGCTTTCCTTTCGGCAACTCCACAAGTTCATATGTGTGGTTCTCATGCAGGGAATCCATCTCGTCCTGCATGGCACTCAACCACCTGCGGCTCTGGGTGTCATGCTTCGCTTCCTCAAAGCTCTCCGGCTCCCCCTCGTCGGTTAGCAACACGTGCTCTGGTTCCGGAAATCTCCGGGGGGCCCTTCTCTCTCTTAGAGGATATCTCCGTTCCGGAGCTTCGGTAACCGGTTCTTCCGATTCTTCTTCTTCATCCGAATCCATTTCGGGATCGGGGCCGATTCCGGTATCGTTTTCATCTTCTTCGGCCGGTTCTGTTTCTTCACCATCTTCGGCCGGATGCTCGAGTGCTAACCGGTCCCTTGCCGGTCGGGACTGCTCCTCGTAGAGTTGATCCTCACCGGTCGACTTGGAGCTCTTCATCTTCTTCTCCGATTCCCAGTCGGCGAGTGACTTGTCCTCCATGAAGATGATGTCTCGACTCCTGAATATCTTCTTGTCGACCGGGTCCCATACTCGGTAGCCGAACTCGTCGTCGCCGTAACCGAGGAATATGCATGGCCGGGTCTTTGGATCTAACTTTCCTCTCCGGTCCTTTGCCACATGTACGTATGCGAGACACCCGAACACCTTCAGATGCCGGTAGGACACTTCCTTACCGGTCCACACTTTCTGCGGCGTGTCTCCGTCCAAAGGTACTGAGGGTGATCTATTTATCACATACGTCGCCGTCGACATTGCCTCAGCCCAAAATCCCTTGGGTAATTTCGCATGCGCCAGCATACTCCGGACCCTCTCCATTATGGTCCGGTTCATCCTCTCGGCCAGCCCGTTCAGTTCCGGCGTCTTCGGCACAGTAAACTCGAGCCGGATTCCCTTCGAGCGACAGTACTCCTGGAACTGCCCCCGGTATTCTCCTCCGTTATCCGCTCGTACCGCTTTCAGCTTCTTGCCGGATTCTCTTTCCACCCTCGCGTGGAGTTCTTTGAAGACGGACAGTACTTGGTCCTTTGTCTTCAACGGTGCCGTCCACAGCTTCCGGCTGTGGTCATCAATGAATGTCACGAAGTACTGGGCTCCGCCATGTGACTTCGTTTCTACTTGACACACGTCTGTGTGCACCAGCTCCAACGGTCCGCTACGTCTCGTCGGTGGCCTTGAGTGGAAGGAGGTCCGGTTTTGCTTACCGGCCAGACAGTCGGTGCACTTCTCCAGGTGCACATGCTTCACTGGAATAAGGTTGTCTTCTGCAAGCCTCCTCATCCCCTTCTCACTCATGTGGCACAGTCTCTTGTGCCACAGCTCACCGGCAGCGTCGGCTGCCACGTTCAGCTCCTCCGGACATAGCCGGGAATTCATCAGGTACAGTGTGTTGACCTTCCGGGCCCGAGCCACTATCAAGCTCCCCTTGCTGAACTTCATGACACCGTTCCGGATGCTACCCGTGTAGCCTTCATCATCTAGCCTCCCGGCCGAAATCAGGTTCAGTCGGACCTCCGGAACGTGTCGGACATTCTTCAGCAGCATTTTGCATCCGGTCGGGGTTGTCAACCACACGTCTCCTATGCCGGCAATCCGGCACGTACCTTCGTTTCCCATCCGAACACAGCCATGCTCACCGGCTGTGTAGGATGAGAAGTATCTTCTCTCCGGGGTCAGGTGGAACGATGCTCCGGAATCGACCACCCAGGTCGTCTCATCGCCGGCAATGTTTAGCTCCCTCTCTTCGGTAATGAGCATTATCTCTTCTTCACTTGCCGCGAGTGCCGTCGTTCCTTTCCGGTCCTGCCCTCGCCGATCCGAACCTCTCCGGTCCGTAGCTCCCCGGTATGCACCGTTTCTCTCCGGTGACTTCTTCGAATCGGTGTCGTCGGCTCCGTTGTCCTTTCGGTAATGCCGACAATTCTTCCGGAAGTGCCCCGGCTTCCCACAGTGGAAGCACGTGGGCCTTCCTCTTGACTGCGACCGGGTCCCCGACTTCTCCCGTCTTTGCGGACTCCGGTTCCATTGTCTTCCCCGTTCCGATTCGGTAAGCAGCGCCTTCGAGTCGAAGGCCGGTTCTTTATCTCTCCGACGCGCTTCTTCGTTCAAAATACTTGTCTTTACCGTTTGCAAGGACAAGTTATCTTCGGTGCAGGAGGTGCTGAGAGTCACCACCAAGTTCTCCCAGCTTTCCGGCAATGTACACATCAGGATGATGGCTTGCATTGCATCCTCCAACGGGAACTTGATCGCCGCAAGCTGGTTCACGAATCCCATGAATGTGCTTACGTGTTCCACCATACTCTCGCCGTCCCGGTACTTGAGGTTCACTATCTTCCTCATCAGGGAGGTCCGGTTCAACGCATTTTTCCTCTCGTAGAGGCCCGACAGCTTCTTCCACATCTCATATGCGTTGGTGTCGTTCGCCACATGTTGTAGGACGCTTACATCGACATATTGTCGGATCGTCGCTACGGCTTTCCGGTTCAGGAGCTTCCACTCCGACTCAAGTACCCCCTTGGGTATTTCCGACCTGTCGATCGGTTCATACAGGTCCCGAACAATGAGCAGATCCTCCATCTTTATCTTCCAGTCGGCGTAGTTCTGCGCGTTCAGCACCATCATGCCCGGAGGCCCACTACCGCCGCCTTCCATTTTCTGTGTTACCGTCGCTCTGATACCAGTTTGTTGAAAAACAGTGCTCGGCCACAACCGAGGAATGGGACCAACTCACAGAAAACAGGAAATAGACAATGCACAAAACAATAGAGAGAAAGGTACACTGGATGTTTTACGTGGAAAACCCTAAATGGGAAAAAACCACGGGAGTCCTCAAACTCCAACTATCACTATGAACAGGGATGTACACTGGTGAAGCTACAAGGCAACAACCTTGAGCTCACTGTCTTCGCCACAGGCGGCGGTAATACACAGAGGCAACGACCTCTTCGTCTCTCACTCTCTCTCTCGGCTGCTCTCACTTCTCTCTCTCGGCTGCTCTCACTTCTCATGAAAAATGAGCAACAGCCTAAAAACTGTTTGCCCTAAGTCATATTTATACATATATGACTTTCGGGCTATTTACAAATATAGCCTCAAGGGCTCTTAGCAAACATATTCACAGATATGTCCCTGCATCCGGATCTCTCTCCGGGTACATCCGTCATCCGGCTCCGTAGCCGGGGTCTTCATCATCCGGATCCGTATCCGGGTACTCTTCATCATCCGGATCCGCATCCGGGTACTCTTCATCCGGCTTCATGCCGGGTACTCTTCATCATCCGGTTCCGTAACCGCAACCGGGCTTGCCGTCATTCATCTCCGGACATCCCATCCGGAGGGACCGTAATCCCAACAGTTTCTAAAGTAGTTATTGTACCATTTCTTGGGCTAAAAGTCCCACTCTACCCAAATTGTAGTCTTAGTGTGAACTCATCCTCAAAGTTAGGGCTTAGTTAATCTAATTATAAATATGTGGAACTGAGTCTTCTAAAGGAATTCGGCGGGATTTGAATGACAATTGTCTATTTAGCTCTCAAACTGTGTAATTGTCTCTTCTCTATTTTTGTCTCCGTCTTTGATCTTTGAGATTAATAGTGCACCATTCTACCAATTTCATGTTTTCCAACTCTATTCCACAAGATCCATACACATTTCCACACCAGTCAGCCAACCTCACACATCATGGCCGACCAAGACACACTTAGTGTCATCAACTGGTATCAGAGCGACCTTGGAACTGAGCAACATCAACACAAGTAGAAAAACTATTCTGAAGGAAAGAACTAGAAAAGCATCAATACCTCCATAAGAACTATGGCTTTGACATCTAGCACAAGCTGTGAGATTAGGTAGTTTGATGGCAAAAATTTTGCCCTATGGAAGGAAATGATGTAGGATGTGTTCATGATTAGACGCTAGATAGAGGCTTGTAAAAAGATATGATTGCGGAAGAATATAGACACGGTTTTAATGGTAACCTGACACGTGAGAGACAAAGAGAGCAGAACAGTAAACTCTATTTCAAAATAATAACACTATGTACATACAATGTGCTCAGTGAGCACTTTTATACAAGTCCTTACACGAACTGATAGAAGTACTAACATGTACTTCAATGCTCATACAAGACACTAACACTGACTCCCAAAAATATGCCTACGTATTAGGCTAGATTTGTAGGCCTCTAACGGCCTACCGGTCTGGCTCTCCAATCCTGCTCCTTGTTTCGGATACCATCCGAACACTGATCCGATTCTCCGTTCCGCATACCGATCCGACTATGGCTTATTTAGCCAATACGGATCCGGTTGAGCTTATCCGCTCAACACTCCCCCACAAGCTCAACTTGAGGTTAGATCGTTGTGACAATGTTTGTGGTAGCCGACCCTCTCGTTTGGCTCCTCCTCGCGTCCTCCCGCCTGGCTCGCGCTCCTCGTCCGGTCTGGTTCGTCTTCTCGCGACACGTCTGGTTCCACGCTCCTCGACCTTCTCAGTTGACTTGTCAGCTCCTTCATTGTTCCGACTCCGGTGCGTCTCGACCCGTCGGTTCCTCCGTGTCAGTGTTGACTTCCGCTACCTCCTTGTCCGTTTGGCCTTTAGTTGATTCGGCTCCTCCGAATTGGGTGCATCCGATTCATTCTAGTTGTTGTCCGAATTGGATGTCTCCAATTCGTCCTCAATCTTCAGACCTTCATGACATCGGACCATGTCCATGTCTTGGTCTTCCCGAATTTGCCTCCCCCTTTTTCAGTTGGCTTCGGCTTGGGCTCTCCGTTCCGGTGGCTCCCCTTGTGTTCGGTCTCGGCATCTTTAGTCATCCCGTGCACTCCGAATTCTTTAGTCGAGGCGTAATCAAAATCAGTTTCAAACTCGTCTTTTCGGTCGTCTTCCTCATTCCTCCTTTCAGTCCTCCCCCTCAAGTTCGACTTATCGAAGTACTGCACACCCAATGCACTGGAAAATTGCCACAACTTGTCTAAGCTGAGGGGTTTGGTGAGGATATCAGCCACCTGCCGGTTTGTCGAAACATACACTAGTTCCACTTCACCCGAGAGAACACGCTCATGAACAAAATGATAGTGCACCTCGATGTGCTTAGTTCGGGCGTGAAAGACGGGGTTCTTAGCCAACTAGATGTTGCTGAGGTTATCGCAATAGATCACCGTCGCATCGGATACCTCCACCCATAGATCCTTTAGGAGCCTCTTGAGCCATATGGCTTCGCATGTCGCGAAAATTGCTCCTCACTACTGGGCCTCAGTGCTCGACAGTGCAACTGTCGGCTACTTCTTACTACTCCAAGCGACCGCAATGCTCCCAAGTGAAAATGCATATCCAGATGTAGACCTACGGTCACCGGCATTTCTGGCCCAATCGGCATCCGTGTAGCCAACAAATTGTTCGGCTACACCAGTTCGATACAACAACCCCTTGTCATTAGTGCCACTAACGTACATCAATATTCGGTGCGTGCATTGAAGGTGCTCCATGGTCAGATGCGTCATAAATTCACTTATCAATCCGGCCGGATAACTAAGGTATGGTTGTGTGATGGTCATATATATAAGGCTTCCGACTATTTGTCGGAACCTTTTTGGGTTGCATGCCGTTCCGGAGTCGGGGCGAAGCTTCACATTCCGGTCTAGAGGAGTCAAGACGGATTTGCATTCCGTCATACCGAATTTGATTAACATACATAGCACATAGTGGCATTGACCGATTAGTATGCCTTCAAGGATTCGGATCACTTCGATCCCGAGGAAGTAATGAAGGTCTCCTAGATCCTTCATTTCGAATGATGCCGTGATCTTCGTGTTCCAGGCTCGCGGGGCTTGCTTAAGTCCGTAGAGGGACTTCTTCAATCCGCAAACGGCTGATGTGTTCATTCTGGACTGAAATCTGGGGAGCTGAACCATATACACCTGTTCCGCAAGATCACTTTGTAGGAACACGTTCTTTACATCCATCTGATGTAGATGCCACCCCTTTGTTGCTGCCACTGCAAGCAAGACACAGACAATCATCATCTTTGCGACTGGCGTGAACGTCTCATTGTAGTCGATGTTGTGTTGTTGTGCGTAGCCCTTGGCCACTAACCGGGCATTGTTCCGGTTGACGGAGCCGTCAGTTTTGTATTTGACCTTGTATACCCATGGGCAACCCACCGGCTTCACCCCTTTCGGTACATCGACTAAATTCCATGTCACATTTTCCATGAGTGCGTGCATCTCTTCCTCCATGGCCTTCCGCCAGTTCGGATCCTTAGTCGCTTCTGCGTAGCTCTCGGGCTCCCACACGGCTACCTCCTTCACCATGTACGCATAATGATGCACCATATACTCATTGTACCCGTACCTTTTCACGGGGTTTTTCTAGCGGGTGGATCAATGCAATTCCTGATTCGCCATTTCGTGGCTGTCTTGGTGTACACGGACTTCTCTTCCAAAGATCCGTTGCTATTTTGTCGAAGTTGGATCCACTCTGATCTGACTCATCTCTGCCGGTGTTTTACTCTGACATCTTCTTCTTCCCTTTATCTCTGCGCATGAACCGTCTCCTCAGCTTCTTGTGCGAGCAGAGCATGGCCGAGTCGTCACTACTCGCCGGCGCCGGCTCATCATTCGGTTGACCACTCCGGCTCAACTGGTCCGGATTCGGTCCACTCATCCGGAGAGAAGTCGGACTATCCGATTGTTCGGATTTCGTGACACTTCTCGGCTCGGGTTTGTGTGGAGAGAAGTACCAAGATGCCAATTCATCAAAAACCACATCTTGACTGACTATGACCGCTTTCGATTGGGGGTTATAACACTTATAACCCTTCTGTTCATCCGAGTAGCCGATGAGAATTCACTTTTCGGCTTTCGCGTCTAACTTCCTCATTTTTCTTCGGTACATGGACATATGTAATGCTACCGAACACCGGAAGGTGTGCCAAATTCGGCTTCCGCTCGAAATACAGTTCGTGCAGCGACACCTTTGTCCATGAGGCAGATATCCAATTCTAGATGTAGACGGTTGTCCGACTTGGTTTGGCCCAATAAAACTTGGGCATGCTTTTCTCCTTAAGCATCTCCCTTGCCACTTCTACTAGCGTCCTATTTCGACGCTCGGCCATGTCGTTCTGCTCCGGCGTGTATCTGCAAGAGAATTCTAGTTGGATTCCCTTCATCTGTAGATAGCTCGTGAACTAGCTGAAAAAGCACTCTTTTTCGCCATTTGATCTCAAACTCTTGATCTTTCTTCCGGTATCTCGTTCGACAAGGTTCTTCAAATCCCGGAAAAATGAGAAGACTTCGCTTTTCTTCTTGATTAGATAGATTGAAGTGTGTCGGGTGAAATCGTCGATGAAGGAGACAAAATACTAACTACCACTAATGCTCATGTTTTGTGCCGGTCCCCAGACATCCGAATGGATGAGATCAAGCCGATTCCGACCCCGATTCTTCCCATTGGGGAACGGAATCCTATGCTGCTTCTCGAGCTAGCAAGCATCACATATTTGGCCTTTCCGGCCACTGAACTTCGGCAGTCCGGAAACTACGTGTTTCGACTACAACTCCTAAAGCTTCCGAAAATTGATGTGGCTGATCCACTTGTGCCACAGGTTGATGTCCGATTCGACCTTCTGCCCTTTCACAAACATAGTGGTGCCAACATCATTCTTTTTTAGGATAAAACATCCTCCCGTCTCAGCGCCCTTGTGCGATGACTTTGCCCTCTTCGTTGATGAACCACCCGAGGTGTGTGAACTGAACCTGCATGCCTTGATCGACATGTTTGAGGGGAACCTCTCCAATGTGCTCGATGGTATGCGGGATGTCGTCTTTGGTTTCGATCACCCCCGATTGTTCCGGTTTTTCTAGATAAGCAAACACTCCGTGTGGCTTGTCATATGGTTTGACGCTCCAGAATCAACATACCATACCTCATTCGGTTTCGAGGTGCTTGTCTTCATCGAATTGGCCTTGTGTTTCATCACAAAGGCGTAGTGCGAGCTTTGCCAGTTTCCCCGTCCGGCCTTACCGGATCCGGATTTGTCCAAATCGGCGCGCTTCTTCCAGCACTTGCTCTTTGTGTGGCCCTTCCGGCCAGAGTACCAACATTCCGTTGCGGTCTTCTCTTGCCGGTTCCCGGCACTGCCTTGACTCCCCCTGCTTGTGGAGGGTCTGGAACTGTCGTCGGCACCATCGTTGTGCTTCTTATTCTGCTCTTGTAGGCCGCTTCCACCGCGTGCCAATCTACCTCATCCGGCACGACCACAGGGACGATCGGCCTCCGTGTACAACATCCTGTTGTCGGTGTGTGTGCTCGTTGATGCACCCGCGTGGTTCTCCTCTACAAGGAGCATCGATTGTAAGTCGAAAAATGAGGGCATTGTGTTACTATATATTTAATGTATGGATTCTATGTTGCTTACTACATATTTATTAACTTGTTTCGATTCAATTATACAATAGGGTTAAAACAAACATAACTTGTACCCCAGGTGATCGAATGGTGAGCATTGTGGAGCACATGTGCATGGCCTACTACAATGCAATTTCTAAGAAGAAGGCTCGGGCACATGTTAATGAGTGGAACATTGTCAACTATATCATGTGCCCAGCTATAACGAAGAAATTGTGCCATGTGTCTAGCGATAAGAGTTTAGTAAACCCTTATCAAAAGCCCCAACGATTGATTAATCGATTGATCGAGTTGTTCTCGAACCCTGATGATTGGGTTCTCGACTTTTTTTCTGGAACATGTAATCTCATAAGTTTCATCAATTTTTTTAAAAATGAAATATTATTTCTTGTCATGTTTTCTTACTTTTGTATGTGTGATTGTTTATTTAGGAACGACGACTGCATGTGCTCTTAAACTGTTCAGGAACTGTGTCACATTAGAAAAGGACCCCGACCAAGTCAATTTTATTAAGATGAGGATCCAAGGCATCTGGGATTGTCCAGACCAGGACCAAGAGGTTGGGGCAAAGCATATCAATGAAACATAGATGTTTTAGTTGGCCTCCAGAGAGCCGATGGAACCTATAGACGAGGAAGGAGGCGACCTTGTTGACCTTGACAATGCACCGGGTTCTGATCATATACAAGATTCAGCTGAGGAGACATAACATGTTGATGTAGCACCACTGTCAGCTAATCTTGGAGAGTAGCCTGTTCCAGACCTCCTAATGGAGTGATTGTATATTAGTTTGTATTTGTAACTATAAATTTGTAACACTAAACTTGTTTTGGAATATAAGGTTATTTTGTTTGAGTACCATTTCTTTACACTATCTGATTGGTTTCTAAACTTTAATTGTCTATCATATATTTGTATTGGTTGACTCGCAAAGTATGTGGTTGTTAAGTATAATTTTTATTGAATAGATGATGATGAACTTATTAATTGTATGACAAATGTTGGTTATAATTGTTTCTTTATTAATGTAATTGAATTTAGCTTTATTCTAGGATTTCTGAACTCTTTAATCTTGGTTATTTAGTTTCGAGTGTACAAAATAATATTAAGTCAACTTTGTTGCTCACTTGATCTTACATTTAGGTTGTTCATATATGATTGGGATATAATGTTCGTAGAAGTTTTTGGGCATGTGAGGTATATAATGTGATATTCACAATATAGAATTAAATTTGGGTTTCTAAAATTGTTCAATTGGATTCAAATTCAACATTATGTAAAATGAAGCATATTACAATTATATTTGAAAGCATTCTCGTAATCCATGCGAATGTCTGGCAAAATATGTGTATGAATTGAGAAAATACAGGTTAAATTTTAAATCTTGATAATATTAACTGTGTTTTTTATTGATGTTATTAAAAGTCATGTGTGCATGCGTGATACATTCTTGAAAGTTTGTTAAAAAATTGTAATTCTTGACATCTCATGTATTTATCAATAAAGGAATGCGACATATTACCTGTTCTAAATGACCCGGTGTTATCTGGCTACAAAGTGAAAATGGTATGGTCGGACAATAGTGGTGAATATGTTAGGAAACATGTCCCTCCGGATGGAAGTGAGAAGAGCAGTACTGATGAGCAAACTCGGCCGAGGCCGAAACCGGATGTGGAAGACCCAGCTACGGAAGACCCAATAGTGGTGAATATGTTAGGAAACATGTCCCTCCGGATGGGAAGTGAGAAGAACAGTACTGATGAGCAAACTCGGCCGAGGCCGAAACCGGATGTGGAAGACCCGGCTACGAAAGACCCAGTGAGAACCGGATGACAAGTACCCGGAAACGGAAGACCCGGTGAGAACCGGATGACGAGTACCCGGCAAGAGCCGGATGGTGAAGACCTAGTGAGAACCGGATGTGGTGTACCTGGCAAGCGCCGGATGAGGAGTACCCGGCTACGGAGGACCCGGTGAGAACCGGATGAGGAGTACCCGGCTATGGAGGACCTGGTGAGAACCGGATGAGGAGTACCCGGCAAGAGCCGGATGGTGAAGGCCCGGTGAGAAGTGCTCACCGGATGAAGGGACATATTTGTAAATATGTTTCTGAGAGTCCATCGGGGCTATATTTGTAAATAGCCGAAAAGTCATATTAGTATAAATATGACTTAGGGCAAACACTTGTTGAGTAGTTGTCATTCTTGTTGGCGCAAGATCAGAGCGCGCAACTGTGTATAGAGAGAGTGAGAGAGAGGAAGAGGTTGTTGCCTCTGTTGTAACCGCCGCCTGTGGCGAAGATAGAAAGCTCGAGGTTGTTGCTTCGGTGCTTTACCATTTTGTACATTCTGACATAGTGATAGTTTGCAGTCTGTGGGCTGCCGTGGTTTTTTCCCTAGTTTGGGTTTTCCACGTTAACATCTTGTGTTCTCTTTTCTCCATTGTGATGTGCATTCATTATCCGTTTTTTTGTGTTTTGATTTTAGACTCGGTTGTGGCCGAGTGTTGTGGAAAGGGAGTGTGCATTCCTGTCAGAATACACCTCCAGAGCCTTCGAGAAGTACATGTCTAAAAGAGGGATCAAATATCAAGGGATCGTTCCCTACACCTCGATATCGAATACTGTGGCCGAATGAATGAACCAGATGATCCAAGAACGGGTGATGGTTGATGGAAGTAGATGTATAGATATGTGGAAGAGTGTGTGTGTGTGAGGACCTTCAAGAGATGTACAACAAACAACACATATATGAAAGAAGATAAGAGACAGAAGACGAACACAACTTCAGAGCTTCAATGGAAGTTCTTATTTTCTCTATCTCGCTGCAACTCTTACACCACGAGAGCTCTCATTACAATGTTAGGTTTGAGCTTATATACTCAAGACCTAACTAGGGCACGTGTTCACACTATGGATACAAACTGGAAAGAGTCAGCCTTCCATGCCAACAAACTCCCCCGTAAAAGGGCTACTCTTTCCTATGTATACAAATGATTTGGGGTTATCTCCCCCCTGAACCTAGATTACAAATCTAATCTTTAGTTACCAGTATACATACAAGAATGTCGGCATTCAGTTGAATTTGCAGAGGTAAAGTCGGGCTTTAGCCTTATTCGGGTAGTTATTCGGATTGTATGTCATCTAGATCAGCTTGTCTGAGTAAGTTGGATCGATTAGTTCGAGTCAGAATATCTCCAAATCGGCTTGTTCTCCTACCTCCCCCTCGCAATTACTCTTGTGCTCCTCACTGGATCCTCGACCTGTCTGCTAGTTCATTTGCCTCTCGATCGTTTCCTCCCCAATCGATATCCTTGCTCAATGCTTCATCTTCAGCCTCTTGGCATTCCGATTCTTTTGACTTTGCCTTTTTGGCTTGTCCAATAGGGCAAATCTTTGACTTACCATCTACTCCTCATTCAGCTTTTGCGCAGTTGGTTGTCGTAGTCCCATCATTGTCCTTAGTGCTCCAAAGTGTTGTTCTGGGAGTTGCTTCGTTAGGCAATCAACGATATTCACCTCGGTGTCGATTTTCTAGACTTCGAGTTTCTTCTCTGTTACGAGCTCCCGTATATGATGAAACCATACTTCAATGTGTTTCGTCTTCACATGAAAGACTACATTTCGAGTGAGAACACGTTCGCATTGTCGTGCCTTTCGGCGCCAAATCGTTGCTTGAGTCGGGTGGGAACCACTGGGGTTTTGGACTAGGAGGAGGAAGAATTTGAGACTAATTAGAATATAGATAGGTTGTAGGAAAGAGATATAGAAACCTCGTGAATCCCAAGAGTGTATTGTATTAGATTAATCAATATTAAGATAATAATATGAATTTAGATAGAAAGAGAAGAATATAGAAATCTCGTAAATCCCACGAGTATAGTTTATTTCGTGAATCTCACGAATATATTAATTGGTGTTTCAGGAAATATATCCAATTTCGAAATACTCCACGCCCTATTACATTGTGCTCCCCATCCTTATATAGTGTTGAGAGAGTCTTAATAATCCATGCTTTTTCTCTAACAATAGACTATATGCTTTTTCTAAAGTGATCTTGCTTTTTCTAACTTGATGCATTTTTATCAACTATAGTGTTCATGCACGCTAGATGTGCATGTGTAGCTTTTTCTTTTATCATGCGTTTTCTAAAGTTTATCCTAGTGTGCACTTAGCGTTCTATGTGGGACGTCTACTTTTTTAATATTAATGATATGTTAGTGTGATGGTAAGGCTTTACATTATTAACATGGAGGTGCAATGTTCAAATCTTGCCCTATGCATGTAATATATATATTTATACTTTCTTCTATTTACAAATATGTCTCTTCATCCGATTAGAAACTCTCACCGGCCTTCTTTATCCGGTTCTCACCGGATCTCCTTACCAGGTCCGGTCCTTATCGGTTCCTCCTTCCGGTTCTCACCGGGTACTCCATGTCCTATCCAGAGAGAC
Source organism: Azolla caroliniana (assembly GCF_043228905.1). Lineage (NCBI taxonomy): Eukaryota > Viridiplantae > Streptophyta > Polypodiopsida > Salviniales > Salviniaceae > Azolla > Azolla caroliniana. Next base: position 7,713,313 of record NW_028230452.1, read on the forward strand.
CAAAAATGCAATTTTTCATGTAGTGTGCGAATTACACTACGACAGCGATCACAAGTGGAAGGATAAGGAATATTCCGTTTGATTTTGGGTTTTTTTTTGCCATTTCACAAAACAACTTGATACTGGTATCACATGTTCTCTAAAACTTGATGAAAAAGTTAAAAATTTCACCATTTGGTAAAATTGAAAAATGCCAAATTTTAGTCAAATACGAAAAGTAACTTTGTGTATTTTTAAAGAAAAATGATAACTAATAAGTTTTTAGATCTTAAAGAAATCAAAAGCAGAAGATTTCAAAACAATGAACGTTTTTATTTCATTCGATAAAATGTTGTCTAAATTTGTTACACATAGTTGCACAACAAATACATTTGGGAGTTATTTGCATAAATATCATCATTCTTTTCATGAGAATCACTACTATAGATAATATACAATTGTGACTCTTCCTCCTCATTTTCAAATGTACCAATCAAATCATTGTCTTCACCAAATGGTGTCTCCAAATTGTGTGCAGTAAATCTTCTTCACCTTTAATCTGAGATATCTTCTAGAGTTGGTAATATCTCTTTTATTATGTATATCGTTGTTGTCCTTAAACATCCAACTTTTGTCAGTGTAAAGTCATACACAATGATATCCACCTAACTAATGTCAATGATAGATGTATTACAAAGGTTTAATGCATCATCACGTCCAAAACTTTACCAATACAGAATTGGCACCCTAGCTCATGGCCATCTACATGTTTAGTTATTAATATCCCCACCTTGAGTTCTTGCAAGTTTCCTTGTCACCTAAGTTTTCATCCTTTGTTCCACATAAATGTGTCTCTGTAGTAGATGAACCAAACTATGAAGATCAACATTAAGTGCTTAAAGTGGTCATTGAGAACCACGAGAATACTTTATAGACCATGTAAATGACATTTGCAAGGTTCAATTACCATCAACACAATTATTAATGGTATTTTGTTAATCAATGATGCACATGTTCACCATAAGGTATCTTGTTATGCAACATACATCTTTGTAGTACCGATATGCATCATTTTCTCTTGTAAAAACATAGATTTCAATATAATTTGAGTTAATGTTTAAAAAACCTCTTTTATTTGAAAAACAAGAATATTTTTAAACATGAACTCGATATGTTGTATCGAGTTGATGTAAAAAAACAGAGTTTTGGTCATAAATCTATACAATGTATTGAATTCATGTTTAAAGTTTTAATACCGGATTTTAAAGAAATTAATAATAATAAGTTCAGCTTGAGTTCATATAAAAACCAAATTTTTCATCACAATTTGATAGAATGTATCGAGTTCGTGTTTAAAGTATATTTTTCAAAAAAAATTCAAAATTTTTTGTTTTTTTTATTTTTTTCAATTTTTCTTATGGAAAAAATAATCATTTTAAACATGAATACGGTACATTGTATCGATTTGTAATGAAAACTATGGTTTTTTCATCATTTATTAAAGCTCAAAACAAAATTTCAAAAAAAACAACAAAAACCAAAATAAATAAGAAAAAAAAAAAAAGTTTTTTTTTTTAAAAACCCCCCAAAAAAGCTTTAAACAGGTTAGCTTTGGAACACGAACTCGAGTTCGTGTTGAAAAGCTAACTTTTTGACATGAACTCGATACAATGTATCGAGTTCATGTTTAAAGTTTTATTTCGGGTTTTTTTTTTAATTTCTTTTTTTCTATTTATTTTGGTTTTTTTTTTCTGAGCTTTTTAATAAATGATGAGAAAAACAGAGTTTTCATCACAAGTCGATATAATGTATCAAATTCATGTTTCAAATTAATTTTTTTCCATAAATAAAATTGAAAAAAATCAAAAAAGTTTTAAAAACAAATTAGAAAAATATACTTTAAACATGAACTCGATACATTGTATCAAATTGTGATGAAAAATCTGGTTTTTATATCAACTCAAGCTTAACTCAAGCTCAAATCCGGTAAAACAAACATTGAACATGAATTCAATACATTGTATGGAATTATGTTCAAAACTCTATTTTTTACATCAACTCGATACAACATATCGAGTTCATATTTAAAAAACTTCTTGTTTTTCAAATAAAAGAGGTTTTTTAAACATGAACTCAAATTATACTGAAATCTATGTTTTTACAAGAGAAAAAGATACATATCGATACTGCAAAGATGTATGTTACACAACAAGATACTTATGGTGAACATGTGCTTCATTGATTAGCAAAAAAACATTAATAATTGTATTGATGGTAATTGAACTTCGCAAATGCCATTTACTTCACAAATTTTGTAGGGGAATTCTCAAAAGGAAGAAGAGGATAACATTGTAGATACCCTGATAACTATGTGATATGTCGAAATTGATATATTAATGTTCACATCTAAAGTTTGACAGTTTTGATAGTTTCTGAATATCATCTACATTTTAGGAGTTGTGGATTTATCAAAATTGTTTATGAATATTGTCTACATTTCCTTAGTTGTTAATTATGGATGTTAATGAGCACTAAATTTATAGATGATGACATTAAGGATTGCAATGTTACCTCTTATACTGAAAACATTTTCAAGTCTAACAAAAGATGTAATCTTAATCTCATCAAGATGGTGAAACCATTAATCTTAACTTGTGCCTTGAGTTAACCATTGTGATTTTCTTTAAGTTAACTACATTTCATATATGCAAACCATCAACATTTAAACATTATTGAAAAACTATTCAATTTTAGAAATTATCATTTTGAAACTTTTTAAATCTCAAAAAATTAGTAAATTTGACATGTTATTTAAAACATGTGATACTAGTGTATCAAGTTTTTGAAAATTGTCTAAAATCGCAAGATTATAAAAGGAATCTATAAATAGAATGCGTGATCCTTCCACTTGTGAACACGAACGTGTTTGAGGTGTATTGCACTCTGAGAGTCACAATAGATGGTCGACGCTGGGTAGTCGATTTGACTTGTCGCTTAGAAGTCGGCTGATAGTTGGTGCAACCAGATGGCTGCCTCTGATGTTGTTATGTACTCAGCCTCTGTGGTAGACAGGGTCATGCACTCTGGAAGCTTGGACCTCCATGATATGGCCCATCCGCCATAGGTAAAAAGATAATCTGATGTCGACTTTCGATTATCTCTGTTTCCAACATAGTCAGAGTCGGTATAGCCTTAGACTTTGGTCGGATTTGCCGATGCGAAAGTCAGTTGTACATCTTGAGTTCCTCTTAGGTACCTGAAGATGTGCTTGACGGCCTCCGGATCGAGGTGCCAACCCCAATCCTAATTTATTGTGGCAATGTTGTCGTGAAGATTTTCGGCAATGGTATGAAAATTGTGTGCAACGAATGAAATCGAGAAGGTGCAATGAGCACGTGTAAAAGGGGTGAAGGCCACACGCATATGCTAGCATGTTGTAAATAGGATTGAAATGAGAATCGTAAAAGAAAAGCTAGATGTAAAGTTAAACATGTGCACGTGTGATGTGCCCTCAATTGTAAATATAAAAATAAGCCTAAAGCCTTGTAACATGTAACATCTAACTGCATTCATAGGGGTGGAAGCACGGCTTGAACCTTGCACCTCCAAGATAGGAAACAAATTAACTTAGCACTAAAGCCACTATTGAGTGCTTTAGAATTTGTATATTTTCTTTTTCATATTCAGTATTTTGTAGGAAGCAAACATATAGAAACCGTGGGCACAAAACCATGGTTTTAGCCCGTGGTTTTAACCCATGGTTTCAGCTTGTGGGTTTAGCCCATGGTTTTTGCATGGAGAGACCTATAAAAGCCTATAGTTGGGCTAGTGTAAGGAGGCAAGTGAGGTAAGTAAAAAAAAAGAAACTTTTAATCAAAGATCGGAGTTATCCTAATGGTGATGTATCTTGTCTCGTAAAACTAAAGTCAAGGGTTTAATCTCTATCTCAATCTCTCTCTCTCTCTCTCTCTCTCTCTCTATCTATCTTCAATACTTTCTCGCTTACACTGCTAAAAACATCGAATCCTTCCAGTCCAGGACCCCGGTGGTTCCGCTTCATTTCGCGAACACGCGAGGATTTCCTCTACATCTTTACTTGGTGAACCCGACGTGAAAGAGGCGGTAGGAAGGATCAAGTCGAGGATCGACCGATACTTGGAGATGGCATCCTCAATCGTGGGAGAGTTCGAAAGGATGATGATAATCTTCGAACAAATGATGAGATCTCGAGACAATGATGCGAGCATGGAGAAAGTTGTCGACCATGTCGTGGAGCTCGAGGGTCAATTTGACGGAAGGAACATTATGAAGTTCCTTGATGCATACAGAAGGGAGATGAATCAGAGGGACGTGTCTAAAGTGCATCAAATCACAAGTTTCAAGAGAGTTGTAACTTGTCGCCAACAACATCCAAAGGCGGGTCATCAAGCTTCAAGAAGGAAGTCAACGTGGTCGGATTTCTAGAAAGGAATATTAGCGGAGTTCGCGACCGAGGATTTGTCGAGGATGACTTGACATGTCTTGATGAAGTGGATAGAGAAGAAAAATAAGAAGATGAGTTCATCAAGGGTGTACGACGAGTTTGACCAGATGTTTAATCATCTCCCCAACACGGACCAAGTGCTACTTGAGGAGGACAAGACTTTGTACTTCTTGAAAGCTGTGGACATGAAGGATAGATGAGAATTGGGGACTCTTCTCGAAGATGATACCCAAGTGAACGGGCTTGTGGTGGATTGGGTTGCGGTGAAGCGAGCATGCAACAAGATCGACAGGCGTCATCAATGGCTTGATGACATTGACTTGGTAAGGCCAAGGGTAGAAACATCAAGACCACCTAAAGAAGTCGAGCCGCCTAAACAAAGCAACCTACATGAAAAGAAGATTGATGATGACTCGAGGATGGAGAAGTCCACTTTGAGGGAGGATGAATGTTTCGGAACACGCGTCATGTTCGAAACATCAGATGATGAAGGAGAACGCCTAATCGAAGCTTGCATCAATGGAGATAAAGAGTGCGAATCTAGTGTAATTGAGGATCTAGCCGCTAAAGACGACATCGAGGAGGTGACTATGAACAAGACAACAAGCGTTGACAACAATCACGATCGGATTTTCTCCACACATGTTCCGGAGATATGGGCAGTTGCATCAAAGAACCAATATGAGACCCAAGAGACAGAAGGTGTCGGCGAGGGGCCGAAGGTCGAAAAGAATACACAACGAAGAGAGAAGCATAATCGAAGCTTGCTCGATCAAGAGGGTCAATGGGTATGAGGCCCATGAGATTGAAGAGATAGCCATAAGAAATGACATCAAGTCAGAGGTGGCTATGAAAGAATTAATGGCAGATGGCCACATCGAGGATTCCTTCACACAAGTTCTAGAGACTTGGGCAATTGCAGAGAGCCAACGTGAGACCCAAGAGATAGAAGGTGGTAGTAAGGAGAAGGACCAAGATGGTGTGCACAACATCGAGGCGAAGATAGATTTCGACGAGTCGATGGTGAATGATGGCAGTGGCAAGACTTTCCCCTCACTAGTTCTAGAGACTTGGGCAGTTGCATCCGAGAACCAACAGAAGACCCAAGAGACGGAAGGTGGCAACAAGGGGGAGTTCCAATCTAATGTGAAAGATGACATCAAGACAAAGGTGTCGAAGGCGATTGACCAAAGACAAATGGATTCCTTTGCACATGTTCTAGAGACTTAGGTAGTTGTGGTTCAAAGCCAACATGAGACCCAAGAGACAGAAGGTGATGGCGGGAAGTAAAGGTTCAAGCCGATGCAAATAACGATGTCGGGGTGTGGCCGACAAATACATATGGATCTCTCCACACTCGTTCTAGAGACTTGGGCATTAACCGATGTATGACCCAAGAGAAGGACAGTGACGACGAGGAAGCAAGGGTCGAAGTTGATGTGTGGGGGAAAGAGGCCAAGCAAAGCACAACAAAAAAAGACGAGGGCCAAGTGGGCCAAGAAGATTTGAAGGGTATTCCTCAAGATATTGATGTAACATTCAACTTGAAGGCGGACACTATCATTAAGATCGAGGAATCGATGGAGAACTCTGACATAAGAAGAAACCACAAAGATGGACGAAGTGGGAAGCATGAAAAATGGTCGCATAAGGATCTCGGCGTGGGCATACACTTGAAGACACTACATGGGGTATTCAATGTCATTATTCGAATAATGACTTGTGGAGGAAGACCGAAAACAAAACTATATGATGGGTTAAAGTGCCTTGACCAAGGAGATGGTCAGAACGAAGGTGGAACATGCATAAAGCCTAAATGGTTATGCTCGGAAGGAGAACAAGGGGCCATGACAACTGATCATGCTAAAGCAAAGAATGAGCGAATGATATGGTGGATTGGGTGGCAACAATGGTTCGAGTGAAGGAAATGGAGATGCTCAGAAAAAAAACAAAAAACAAAAAACGTACTAATCACCGTAGCCGAAATCTCACACTCTCTCTTCTTGGCACGTACCGGAGGACGTGCGGTTTGGTGGGGGTGGATGCCGTGAAGATTTTCGGCAATGGTATGAAAATTGTGTGCAACGAACGAAATCGAGAAGGTGCAATGTGCACATGTAAAAGGGGTGAAGGCCACACGCATATGCTAGCATGTTGTAAATAGGATTGAAATGAGAATCGTAAAAGAAAAGCTAGATGTAAAGTTAAACATGTGCACGTGTGACGTGCGCTCAATTGTAAATATAAAAATAAAACTAAAGCCTAGTAACATCTACGTGCATACATAGGGGTGGAAGCAAGGCTTGAACCTTTCACCTCCAAGATAGGAAACAAATTAACTTAGCACTAAAGCCACTACTGAGTGCTTTAGAATTTGTATATTTTCTTTTTCATATTCAGTATTTTGTAGGAAGCAAACATATAGAAACCGTGGGCACAAAACCATGGTTTTAGGCTGTGGTTTTAACCCATGGTTTCAGCTTGTGGGTTTAGCCCATGGTTTTTGCATGGAGAGACCTATAAAAGCCTATAGTTGGGCTTGTGTAAGGAGGTAAGTGATGTAAGTAAAAAAAAGAAACTTTTAATCAAAGATCGGAGTTATCCTAATGGTGATGTATCTTGTCTCGTAAAACTAAAGTCAAGGGTTCAATCTCTATCTCAATCTTTCTCTCTCTCTTCATCCATCTATCTATCTTCAATACTTTCTCGGGGTCCTGCTTCATTTCGCGAACACGCGAGGATTTCCTCGACAACGTAAGCAGCATACAGCTCGCCAAGAACCCTATATTCCATGCTCGGACAAAGCACATAGAAGTGCATTATCACTTTGTTCGTGAGCGGGTTCTGAACGGTGAAGTTGAATTTCTATATGTTCACACGGATCGGCAGGTTGCTGAGATCTTCACCAAGCCACTCGGATTGGACAAGTGGCAGCATTTTTCAGAGATGCTCAGCATTATGCATCTTGATGTGCCGCACTTGAGGGGGAGAACAGGAACGGCAACGGATGGCACCGGACAAGGAGCTAGAAAGGAAGAAAGAACCAAGGGGGGAGATGAGCAGATAAAGGAAGCCAAGCCGACCGAAGGAGTCGGCACATCCGAACAAGTCGGAGCAAGCGGCAGCGGCAGCAGTGTCAAGAAGGACAGAGACGACCAGAAGAAGGCCAAGACCCGGGCGTGGTTCGATGTGGTGAAGTGATGGAACGAATCGGAGGAAGCCGATTCGATTCAACAGTTGGATTCGGAAGAGCCGAATCAACTAAAGGCCAAGCGGACAAGAAGGCAGCGGAAGTCAGCACTGACACGGACGAACCGTGTGGTTCGACAAGCGTCGAAGTCATAGGAGCAAAGGAGTTGAGATGGGCCCACTGAGCAGACAAGCCGACCAAGGAGGACGAGGTGCACAGAATTGGACGGGTCGTGGGAAGCAGAACCGGCCCGGATGAGGAGCGCAAGCAAGGCGGGAGGACGTCAGAAGGAGCCTGAGGAAAGGACCGACTACTGCAGACACTGACACCACGATCCGACCTCAAGTTGAGCTTGAGGGGGAGTGTTGAGTGAGCAAGCTCAACCGGATCTGAATCGGCTAAATAAGCCAGAGCCGGATCAGTATCCGGAATGGAGAACCGCATCGGTGTCCGGATGATATATGGAACCCGGAGCAGGATCGGATTGAAACTAGTATACCGTTAGAGGCCTACGGATCCGGCCTGGTACATAGGCATATTTTTGGGAGTCAGTGACAGTTGCTCATATGAGCATTGAAGTACCTGTCAGTACTTCTGTCAGTCCTTTATGGACTTGTATAAAAGCGCTCTCTAAGCACATTCTATGTACACAAAGGATTATTATTTTGGAATAGAGTTTTATGTTCTGCACTCTCTCTGTCTCTCCCGTGCTAAATGTTCTCAAGCTTCCATTGAACCTGTGTTTTCTATTCTCTGTTTCTTGTTATCGCTAGGGTCGGACGATGGCCTAACACAAGGTGTCTCCTTGAGACACTTCACCAAAGTGTGTTGCGGTGAGATAGAGTTAGACTGACTATTAACGGATCCTTAATGAGTTACTAGTGGCAATATCATTAGTCACAATACACACGTAGGTGAAAAGAATACCATGCGGAAGCAATAGAAAACCAACACAGAAAATACGCAGGTTTAATGGAGAGCTTGAGTATACACAGTACGCGGGAGAGACAGAGAGAGAGAACACACAAATAATACTCAATCTGTACATACATTGTGCTCAGCGAGCACCTTTTATACAAGCCCTAACAATAGGGCTAACACAAGTACTGACAGTACTTGACTGCTCATAAATGAGCCTCAATACTCACTCCCAAAATTATTCCTTACGAGGAATATCTCACTAATGATCTTTCGGTTTACGCACCGATACGACCAGGTTGTGCGTACTAATTTAAGCACCCAGTCTACGCACTGGGTTACGCATCGTATTAGGCACGAATGTTGAGCTTGTCTCTCAACACTCCCCCTCAAGCTCAACTTGAGGTTCCACCTGCTCCTTCTGGCTTCACGCCTCGCTCGCGCTCCTCAACCCATTTGATTCTGCGCGCCTCGACCCTTCCGGTCGGCTTGTCTGCTTACACAGCCCTTCTCAGCTTCCTTGTTGTTGCGGTGTTGGCGCCTCTTCTGCTGCCTTCTCTTCCGCTTGGCCCTTGGTTGATTCAGCGTATCCAAATCAAACATCCAAACCGACTCGACTTCCTTCGATCGGTTTTCACTCTCGTCCAAGTTGGTTGTCTCCAACTCGTCTTCAGTCTTCTCGCCCTTGATGTCTTCGTCTCCCCCACACTTAGTTGGCTTCAGCTCTTTCTTTCGACTGCTCCCCTTATGTCCACTTTCGGACTCTTCCGCGGATCCACCCTCGGCTTCTTCAGCCGATCCGAAATCAAATTCGTTATCCGACTTGGCGTCACGGTCTTTTCCGCTCCTTTCCTACTCCCTTCCCTGGTCATCATGGACGTCTCTCCCCCTCAAGTTCGGCATGTCGAGGTGACACAACCCAAGTGCACCCGAGAATTGCCGCAACTTGTCCAGACCAAGGGGCTTGGTGAAGATGTCGGCGTTCTGCCGATCTGTCGGAACATACTGAAGTTCAACTTCACCGGAGAGGACACGCTCACGGACGAAATGGTAGTGCACCTCAATGTGCTTAGTCCGAGCGTGGAAGACGAGGTTCTTAGCTAGTTGGATGTTGCTGAGGTTGTTGCAATAGATTGTCGTTGGATCGGATACCTCCACCTGCAGATCCTTAAGTAGCCGCTTTAACCATATGGCTTCACACGTCGCGACAACCACTCCTCTATACTCGGCTTTAGTGCTCGACAGCGCAACTGTCGGCTGCTTCTTGCTACTCCACGCGATCGCAGCACTCCCAAGAGGGAACGCGAAACCGGATGTGGATCGACGATCACCGGCATTTCTGGCCCAATCAGCATCGGTGTAACCGACCAACTGTGCGGTAGTATCGGTCCGATATAGTAGCCCCGAGTCCTTAGTGCCACTAACGTACCAGAGTATGCGTTGTGCACACTGAAGGTGCTCCTCGGTCGGTCGTGCCATGAACTGACTAATCACCCCGACCGGGTAGCTGAGATCTGGTCGGGTGATGGTCAAGTATATAAGGCTTTCGACTATCTATCAGAACCTCGTTGGATCGCATACCTTGCCGGAATCGGGGCGAAGCTTGACGGTTCTATCCGGAGGAGTCGAGATGGACTTACAGTCGGCCATCCCGAATATGAAGAGCATACTCAGCACGTAATGTCGTTGGCTGATCAGTATGCCTTCAGGGGTGCGGATCACTTCGATCCCTAGGAAGTAACGAAGGTCCCCCAGGTCCTTCATGTCAAATGATGCCGCGAGCTGGAGCTTTACGCGGTCAATTTCCCCAAGGTCGGCGCTGATCATGACCAAGTCATCAACATAAAGTAAAATACTAACCAGCCCGAGTCAACCTTTCCGGATGAACAGGGAGGAGTCCGATTTTGACGTCGCAAAGCCCATCCGACGCAATCGTTGCATGATCTTTGCATTCCAGGCACGCGAGTCTTGCTTTAGTCCATAAAGGGACTTCTTCAATTGGCACACCGCCGAGGTGTTCGTTCCGGAGTGAAATCCAGGGGGTTGTGCCATGTACACCTATTCCTCAAACTCACCTTGCAGGAACACATTCTTTACATCCATCTGATGTAAGTGCCACCCCTTTGCCGCAACTACCGCGAGCAAAACACGGACAATCGTCATCTTCGCTACCGATGCAAATGTCTCATTGTAGTCGATGTCGTGTTTCTGCGCGTAACCTTTCGCTACTAACCGGGCCTTGTATTGGTTAACCGGGCTGTCGGTGTTGTACTTGACCTTGTACACCGACCTACACCTGATTGGCTTCACACCTTTCGATGCATCAACCAGGTACCAAGTTTCATTCTCCGCCAATGCACGCATCCCTTCCTCCATTGCGGCGCACGCCAATTCACGTCCTTCGCCGCTTCTGTGTAGCTCTCTGGCTCACGCACTTCCGCTACACGGGTCATGTATGCATAGTGATGCGCCATGTACTCGTTGTATCCGAACCGCCCGAACCGCACAACAGAGTTCTTCTGGCGGGTAGATCGGTGTAATTGCTCATTAGCCGAAGTTGAGGCTTTCTTGGCCGACGCGGACTTCGCTATCGAAGACCCGTCATCACTTCCCTCAGAGTCGAACTCACGTCGATCTGACTCGTTCCTATCCGTGCCGTAATCCGACACCTTCTTCCCTTTTTCCTTGCGCGTAAGCCGTCTCCTCGGCTTCCTACGCGGGGAATGCACGGCCGAGTCTCCACTACTCGTCAGCTCTTCATCGGATTGGTCGAACTGACTCAGTCGTCCATCCGATCCGCTTACCCGAAACGAAATCGGACTCTCTTCACGGGTCCCGATTTCATGCTCATCCGGAGGCATCTCGGCCTCGCTGACCTCATCGTCAGAACTCGGATTAGAGGTGAGGTCCGGAGTCGGAGGCAAGTACCAGGACGCAGACTCATCAAACACAATGTCGCGGCTCACGCGCGCTTGTTTGGTGCGAGGGTTATAACACTTATAACCCTTCTGCTCGTCTGAATAGCCGACCAAGATGCACTTCTCGGCTTTCGCGTCCAACTTCCTCTGTTTCTCCTTTGGTACATGCACATACACAATGCTACCGAAAAGTCTCGAGTGTCACAGATTCGGCTTCGTTCCAAAGTATAGCTCATGTGCCGACACTTTTTCTCCGATCCGATTCTGGATGTATACCGCAATTCGCACCGCCTTGGCCCAATAGAACTTGGGCAAGCTCTTTTCTTCCAGCATTGCCCGCACCGCTTATACAATTGACCGGTTCTTCCTCTTGGCCACACCGTTTTGCTCTGGCGTGTATCTACAATTGAATTCGTGTCGAATTCCCATCTGTTGCAGATAGCCGTTGAATTTACCGGAAAAGTACTCTTTTCCGCCATCCAACCGCAAACACTTGATCTTTCTTCCTGTTTCCCTTTCGACAAAACTTTTGAGGTCTCGGAAACAGTCGAAGACTTCACTCTTCTTCTCAATGAGGTAGATCCACATGTGCCGCGTATAGTCATCGATGAAAGAGACGAAATATCGACTCCTGCCAAGACTAACGTTTTGTGTCGGCCCCCATACATCAGAATGTATCAAGTCAAGCTTGTTCCGGCTCCGGTTACACTCGTTGGGGAAAGGAAGTCGGTGTTGCTTCCCTAGTTGGCCGGCTTCACAAATTCGTGCCTTCCGGCCACTGAATTTGGGCAATCCCAACACCACCTGTTTCGATTGCAGGTCCTGAAGCCATTGATAGTTGACGTGGCCTATCCGCTTGTGTCATAAGTCAATATCCAACTCGACTTTTTGTCCTTTCGCGAACATTGCAGTGCCACCGTCACTAGAGTCGAGGATAAACATCCTCCCGTCTCTGCGCCCTTGTGCAATAACTCGGCCTTCTTCCTCGATGAAGCACCCGAGATGCGTGAACCGAACTTGCATCCCCTAGTCGACGATCTGCCCGACTGACACCAGATTCTTTGTGATTGTCGGGACGTGTAACATGTTCATGAGTTTCCCTTTCTGCCCGACATGGCTCAGGGGAACTTCACCGACATTCGCGATCGGATGCGGAGTGTCGTCTCCGGTTGCGACTACTCCTAGTTGCATCGGCTTCTCAAGGTATGAGAACCACTCCTTGTGGCACGTCATGTGGTTTGACGCGCCGGAGTCGACGTACCACACCTCGTCCAATTTCAGGGCGGACATCTTTATCGAGTTCGCTTCGTGTCTCATCACGAAGGTTGACCCTTTTCCGGCTTTTCCGGACCCTTCAGTGTAGTGCGATCGTTGCCGATTTCCTTTGTCGGTTTGTCCGAAGCCTGATCCGAATCCGGTCCTCTCTGAATTGGCGCGCTTTTTCCGTCACTCGCTCTCCCTGTGGCCTTTCTTGCCACAATACCAGCATTCCGCGGCGAATTTCCCTTGCCGGTTCTTGTCACCTCGATTCCCCCTATTTCTAGAGGGTTCGGAATTGCTGTCGGCATCACTTCGGTGCCTTCTTCCTTGATCCTATCGGCCGCCTCCACTGCGCACCAACTCGCCTCGTCCGCCACGGCCATGGGGCCTATCTCCCTCTGTGTACAACATCTTGTTGTCGGCATGTGTGCTCGTCAACGCACCCGCGTTGTTCTCCTCTATAAGGAGCATTAACTGTAGGTCGAAAAACGACGATGTATTCTCCCGTGTACACACAGCAGTTCGGAAGGCTCCAAACTTCGTCGCTAGTCCCCCGAGACAGATTTGCACCATCTCGCCTTCCTCGACGTTCACATCAATGGAGGCTAAGGAGTCGCCTATATCTTTGATCTTCGAGGTGTAATCAGCCACTGACAAGTCGCGTTGTCGTAGGTTGCTCAGCTCCTGTCGGAGTTGAAGCTTCCTGGCTATAGTGCTTGCGGCGAAAATCTTCTTCAGATTTCCCGAAGCATCTTTCGGCGTTTTTGCATCCCGAATATAGCTCAAGAGCTATTCGCCCACACAAGACGCGAAGCAGTACAATACTCTGCTCGCCGACTGTTCCCAAGCCGGGAAGTCTTTGTGTGTCGAATCAGGTGCTATGTCATTTGCTCCGTCGACATAGCTCCAGTAACCATGCCCGAGTAGGTACTGGAGCATCTTGTAAGACCAAGACGCGTAGTTGTTTCTATCGAGCTTCTCTGTTGGAAGTGAGCTAGCCATACCTCTATCCATTTTGTTTTTCCTCTTCTTTGCAAAGATTAGGTTTTCTTCTTGAGCTAAGGTCGGCTGCAGAGGTTCTCAACCCTCGCGCTCTAATACCATGAAAAGAATAACATGCGGAAGCAATAGAAAACCAACACAGAAAATACACAGGTTTAATGGAGAGCTTGAGTATACACAGTACGCGGGAGAGACTGAGAGAGAGAATACACAGAAAACTAAATTCAAAATAATACTCAATCTGTACATACACCGTGCTCATCGAGCACCTTTTATACAAGCCCTGACAATAGAGCTGACACAAGTACTGACAGTACTTGACTACTCATAAATGAGCCTCAACACTCACTCCCAAAATTATTCCTTACGAGGAATATCTCTCTAACGGCCTTTTGGTTTACGCACCGATACGGCCAAGTTGTGCATACCGATTTACGCACCCAGTCTACGCACTGGGTTACGCATCGTATCACGCACGAATGTTGAGCTTGTCTCTCAACAGTAGGATAAATTACACTTAGCGTAGAATGGTAATTAACAATGATTCAGATACAAAACAACAACACTCTATTAATTATCTGCTAATGATTACAATCTAGCCAACCCTTTTTATAGGTCTTCGGCTTTAGGTACAAACCAATGCCAACCGGCAACCGGCTACGAACTGGTCCGGATTCGGATCGGCATACCGATTCCGTGTCCGTCCGTTCGCTTCTCAAATCATAATAATTCTATATAAATATATAATTAGCTCCCGGTTATTAATTATCCCCTCGTTTCCCATTTTGGACTTCCCTTGTCGGCTGGCTAACACATGGCACGCCCGTGGGACAGTACCTTGTACATCAAATCCCACTATCCGGCCTTCATTCATCCTCCAAAATGTCCAGAATACTTTGATCTAAGGGTTCCAATGGTTCCTTGGGAAGTTGTTCTGTCGTCGGCTACTGTTATTCCTGCGATTGTGGCGGCTCCTCTTGCCACTCCGGCTCCGGCTGTGTCTGTTGTTGGTGGGCATTCGTTGTCTGCGGCTCTGTCAGTCTGACCAGCTCTTCCTCTTTTTCCGGCTCACCCGGCCTTGGTGTCTCCGTCGGTCTCACCAGCTCTATCTCCATGTCCGGCTCAACTGATCTTACCGGCTCTTCCCCTTTTTTCGGCTCAACCGGCCTTGGCATCTCCTGGTTTTGCTGTCCGGCGTGCCCCGGTGTCTACCGATGACCTTTCTCTAGCGGCGCCTCTTGCGTACTATCTGGTTGGTTTTCCTCGGCTGTAATCGGCATTTGTTCTAAAGATGGCTCCTCGTCACTTATGCTAATCGCCGCAGTTTTCTTGGCCACTTCTTGCCGTTGCCTTTCCCGTTCGTACTTCTCGAAGCGGAATTGGTTGTCCAACTGGTCATCATCCAGTTGTGCCACCAATTGGCGTACCGCCACCCTCTACTCATCAGCCAAGGATAGGAAATCATCCGATAGTTCATCCTTTATTGTTTCAATGCTTTCTCTATCCAGGATGTAAACTTCGCCACCTTCTTTCCGCCGGTTTTCCGCATCTGCCCGCAACAACTGTAGAACTTCGTTCTACTTCGGCAACGGTCAAGCGTTGCGACACATGGTTTGCTTCCCATGTCTGGAGAAATGCATAGCCATGAGCTTCTATGTCCGGATCATCCTGGTACTTGGGATATTGGAACGGCATGTCGTCGTTCGATGTTGGAGGTCTTTCCTCCTCTTCTTTCGGTGTCAGAGGTTTTGCCTCCTCTTCTTTTGGTGTCCCACATAGCGGTGTCAGGAGTTGATCCGCCACCTGCCAATCTGGGGCTTCCAGTTCCGTTAGCTCTGGTTTTGGTGTCGGCAAGGTATCCGATTGCTCGTCCTCCGGTCCGTCTGGGGTGTTGTGGCTGCTACGGTAATTTGAATGGGCGCTGCATTCGCCGTCTGAATCCGATTCGAAGGCCGAGAATGGTTCTGAATCGCCTCCCCCTGTCACTAGTGCCTGCAGAATGGATTCCGCATCCCGAAGACTGCTCAAGTTGCTTCCTTCGTCCAGTTGGGAATTCTGCTGCCTGCGGAGTGGCTCTACGGCCACTCGCCGGATTACTTTGGAAAATGAGCGATCTGCACGGATCTCTTCTTCCGCCTATTGGAAAGCCTCTCGCTTCCGCAATCGTTCGGCAAGTCTTCTTGCTCGCTCCGTAACCGGGTCGTTTGTTGGTCTAGTCATCCATGCCCGTCATTGTTCGTTGCGTTTGTGCAGTAATCATGGTCGCCAAAAACTGTGTTATCGCTAGGGCTAGACGATGGCCTAACACAGGGTGTCTCCTTGAGACACTTCACTAAAGGGTGTTGCGGTGAGATAGAGTTAGACCGACTATTAACGGATCCTTAATGAGTTACTAGCGGCAATATCATTAGTCACAATACATGTGTAGGATAAATTACACTTAGCTCAGAACGGTAATTAACAATGATTCAGATACAGAATAAAAACACTCTATTAATTATCCGCTAATGATTACAATCTAGCCGGCCCTTTTTATAGGTCTCCGGCTTTAGGTACAAACCAATGCCAACCGTCAACCGGCTACAAACTGGTCCGGATCCAGATCGGCATACTGATTCCGTGTCTGTCCGTTCGCTTCTCAAATCATAATAATTCTATATAAATATATAATTAGCTCCCAGTTATTAATTATCCCCTTGTTTCCCATTCTGGACTTCCCTTGTCGGCCAACTAAACTGATTTTGTCAAGCTTCCACACGCTAACTTTTACACAACCCTACCTGCCTAGTGAACCAGGATCTCCCGCTAGACAACCATTTATCTTGATACTTCAAGATCAATGGATGTTGGAAATGTGTGAGCGGTTGACCCTAAACAACTCTTGGGCAATCGACTCGACATTTAAAACAAACCAATTTGGGCTGCCATTATATGCATTTGTTGGCCCCAACACCATGAGAATTGGGATCCTGTTATGGTACATGCTTTGTAGTTCTGATAAGGGGTCAAACCATGAGCAAGTCGCGCTAGAAACTTGCTTGAGAGTCATATTCACAAGGATGCCTACCGTGAGGCCAAATGCGATAGTGATTGATAAATGTTGGACATCATATAATGCCATAACTAATGTCTTTGCATCAAACCATCAATCTTGGATTGTTGTAAATGGGCAACGGTCGCAAACACATTGTCAACTTTTGTTCTGTCAATTTCACGCCAAAAATTCATGGGTGGACAACTTGTTGCCAAAAGTAAGTGCAACTGAGGGAAGCCATCTTTATCAACGAATGTGCCAACTGATGCAATGCATTACTAAATCCGCATTCAATGCGATGTGTGAGTAGTTAACAGTAGAATATGCAGACAAGCCCAGTGTTTGGCAATATATAGAAGGAGGATGGTGTGGTTTGACATGTGTGTGGAGGAAACTTTGGCCCAAGTTTGGTAGAATGTTCAACTACGAACATGTTGACACTACCAATATTGTGGAAAGACATTGGTAGTTTATCAAGTATACTGCCTTGAGAGGAAGAATAAACCGAACAATTACCGACCTTGTGGATGTCTTAATCTAGGACAATGAAACTGGCACTTGCATCGAAGGAACAATCGTAAAATGGTACAAGCAACAACAAGAAATATGTGAGACTGGTCAATTTGCACCCCATGCAAATTGTAGGGATCAAAGATCCCGACTTAAAGAGGCCGAGAGAATATTGGAAAGGTATGTTGATGATACTTCCACAATGCATATTGTGGATGAGGCCCAATATTGGTTTAGAATCTTGAGCATGACGACTCCCACTCTATGGTATAATGTCTCACTCCAATGCTCGTATTGTGATTGCCAAGACCTTGCGAGTAAATGTAAGCATTTACTCGGTATCCGAATGATTATTGAGAGGCATATGCCACATTTATGTGGCTCGTTGCCTTTTATAGATCACGCGACCCAAATGCGAATGGACCATCATACAGAAATAGAAGTGGAGACAAAGGTAGAACGAGTCAGGGAGACAAACCCCACAACATCATAGATTGAATCATTGAAGTCCAAAATACAAATGGCCGAGGAAGCAGTTCAATGTCTCAAGCAGTTGGTCATATTGGTCTACGGGGTTGTTTACCTCTTTTTCTGATGGTGATGAACAGTATATAGGTGTAGAAACAGTATTCTCTGGGCATATCTGCCATGGTGGCCCTGAAAAGATACTTTTGGAAGCAGCACTGAATGCGATATTTACATTGAGCAGCACTATGGTGGAGGAGGTGTTGTTTTCTGTAGTTGAAGCTATTTGTTTTAGATGGGGTTCAATAGTTCAATAGTTTTCTACTTAATTATGTTGAATTTTTCTTTGTAAATACTGAACTTTTTTGTATATTGCCTTTGGCCACTTTATGTTAATACCAATGGAGGATATTTTTTATGGAAAATAAAATAAAATGTCTCAAGCAAGGGTTAGGAACCTTTGACCGTGCAACATTGGAATATATGACTGAGAAGGTGTATCACATTGGTGCACCAAAATCAACCAATGAAGAAGATGTCAGATCAATAAGTCGTAACCAACAAATCGGTGCCAAACGAAGCACAACAATAGAAATCTCGCAAGAACTTATTAGCAGCTCCCCAAACACTTCCAAATCCCACATCGGAAAACTACAAAGAGGTGCAAGTCGGGCTAGGAGGCGATTGCCAATATGGGACCATGAGAAGGTTCAGTGTTTGCATTGCGATGGCTTGACCTTGACTTCAAGGGACTCGATTCTTACATGTAAAAATTGTGGTTGCATTTTGCCATCATCCTGACATGAGCTATAATTGTTATATGTAACGTGTGTATTCATATTTCATTTTAGGGTTCCAAGGCTTGGATTATTTCCATTGTCAACATTTGACGTTCTAATATTTTATGTAAGACTTATTATTTGAATCTTTAAGGTGATTTGTTATTTGAAGCTAGGTGATATAAGTTTATGTGATTTTTGCGTATTAAGTTTTAGGTTTTGAGCAATTGGAAGTTTAGTTTTTTTTGAGTAATTTTATGCATCATTTTCATGGCAAATATTTGTTGTACACTTACAATTTTTTGGAGTTTTTGATGCTTGTTTCTAAGTCGGGCTCCTGCCCTGAGTCGGTCGAGCTCTTGGTGATAGAGGTTGTCAGACAACGGGGCTCTTTTTGACAGAGTCAGGCTCCTAGTTATAGAGGTTGTCAAACAACGGGGGCTCCTTTTGACAGAGTCGGGCTCCTAGTTATAGAGGTTGTCAAACAGCAGGGCTCCTTGTGACAGAGTCAGGCTCCTAGTTACAGAGGTTGTCAGACAAGCGGGGCTCCTTGTGACAGAGTCAGGCTCCTAGTGATAGTCACTGTCAACTTTTTATCCACATTGGACAGTGGAGATCGCAAGCGCCATCAATGGTGCGACCTGCACCGTCCGCGCCCGCAGTTCCCTCACTTGCCCTCTTTAATTTTTGGTACTAGTTAGTCACGAGCATTACATAATATATACAATACATTCATCGACATTTCTATTTGCTACCAAATAATAATTAGGCTTGGTGAGGAAATCTCAGACACGGACGGTGCAGAACACGTTTTGAATGGCGAGTGCAATCTACACCGTTCGATCTCTATCTATAAAAAGCACGTGCTTAAAACCTAACCCGGGTCTGACGGGCCCTTGTCACATCTAACCCGGGTAGTGACGATGCCATTTGATTACCTAACCCAACCACTCATCACCTAACCTGGGGAATGTAATTATCTAAGCCTAATCCGGAGTCTTCACCTAACACGGGCCTTATAATCCAATTGTCCTAACCCGGTCCTTCGAACCTAACCCAGGCACAACTCCAACAAGATTAAAACCTTGCATAAATTCTTTTTCCCCAAATTTTCAAAATTTGGAACCTACACCTACATCTGCAAGTGCATCAGAACCAAAAGCTACCCCCACACCTACATTAGAATAGCTACTGGATACACGGTAAGGTACATTCTTTCCCTCTTTTCTCTCTTTGCCTCTCTATAGTTATTAGGCATCCAAGACTCTGTTCATATGATCTTTCATCTTAGTTGAAAAATTGAAAAACATTGATCATCATATGTCTTTCCTACCATTAAGAACTATGCCCCATCTCTTATGAATTTGGTATGCTATTTATTTCTAAATCGTATATCTACTAGCAAATATGTGTGGCTGATTATATAACTAGTTATAAATTATTATTCTAAAAAATTAGAACAGATGGTATATTTTGCTTTTGGATGGTCATTTTATAGAGTTGCTTGGCTATGGATGAGGAATAGATTTTTTTGTCATAGCCCTATGATGTTTTCAAATCCAAATTTTTTTGTCATGTGACATTTTCAAAGGCCTTAGATAGATGGATTGCCATCAAATTCTCATGTTGGTAATTGCCATCAAATTCTCTAAACACACAAAAGGCTCTATTCTATATGAGTTAACAAGTGCTTAATACATGTGACCTCTCATGGCTAATAATATCATAGCTCTCGGCTAATATTGTAGCTCCTCCATGTGCATTGATCCTTACACACCCATATATGTATTTTCATTCGCATTCTTCTTAACCTCCTATGATATTCTCCTAACACTACTTTTAAAGAGTTATTCTCTTAATTCTACCCTCTTTAGGCTACGTAATTAAGGGCCCCAAATTTCATACGGTGTACGACAAATCAAGACCGTCAAGTAATATTTTGGTCAATACATCAAGGATCAAGGATGAGTCGGTTCATATCTAGCCAATTATTGCTGACTTATAATATGTACTTTGTCTCAAGAAGTGTTTCTAGAACTCATAAGAGGAAATACAAGATTATGTCATTGTGTAAAAACTATAGTATATATTCATTAACCAAAAGACGAGATAGAGGAGAAACATTAATAAATGTTGGTTGGATGTCCCCATTTTAAGTTTTCGAGCATAAGCAAATCCTTTTTTTGTTTTTTTAAGTAAGAAAATGGGCATTTCTAGCATTTCATCCTTCGCATGATAGCATTGTAGATGGATGGAAAGTGAGTATTATGAAAACACACAACTCCCTTGGTGCATAACGATTCTTCAATTGCTTTTCAGCTTTCAAATATATAATATTGTTAGATTGATGGCTGCTCAATCCTAACAATTCCTTGACATGGATGGATTTTGGGGTGAAAGAAGAACCAATCAGGACAGGTACTATTCAAATTCATTCAAAAAATATGTTATAGTCATTGAATGTTTTAATGAAGATGTTCTATTTTCAGCAATGGCAACAAGGTTTATGTACGAAGGAGGAAAAAAAACCACAATTCAAGATGGATGGAGACACAAGACAATATGGATGAGGCAAGGGCTTTAGAAAGTGTAGACATCGTAAGCCAACAGACCCACTGTGAGTTGACAAATGTGATAAATGCCGATGGGACTTCATCAGGTAAGGGTTTAGATAAGGCTAATCAATACAAAATGTATTTTTGTAATGCATCTTATACATTGTTGTCATTGTGAAATCAGGTGGAGTTGACACCCTCCAAATGTTCAAGTGTGTTCGAGATCCAATGGGGATCAAATGTCAAGTATGCATAGTCGCAAAGTCGTGCCAGGAAAACCCACGATGGTTTCACAAGAAAGTGGATTTGGAGGCACATTTATTGAAGGAACATGGCTTGTACATGTTTATTATACCCCTCAGTATTGTAATTGGGTTTATTGTAATAGCCACACTTGTATCTCAGAGACGTAATATTGGTCCATTTGTTAAAGCCATATGGCATGTGTAAACAAACTTGTAGGTACTCTCGGTATTAAAGTCAATTGTCTTGCAATTTTGGACAATATGAATGCCTTGTAGGTATTGTAAATTTCGGCATGTAATTTTGCCCATAATATATTGTATTTTACGTGTCAATACAAAGCCACACTTTTTGATAAATTCTTGCGCATATTGTAGTAACTTTTGTTTGTGCATATTACGCTATAAACAATGAATCAGACGTTCTATTAATTGGGGAAGAATAAACCGTTCTATTACCAATCTTGTGCATGTTTTAATTGGGGACAGTGTCTCTGGCACTTGCATCGGCGGGACCGTGGTAGAATGGTACATGCAACGACAAGAGATATGTGAGAGTGGTAGATTCCAACCCCGTGCAAATTGTAATGATCAAAGGTCAAGACTTAAAGAGGCTGAGAGGATACTAGAAAGATATGTGACCAATAGCAACTCGGTACATATTGTGGACGAGACCTGATATTGGTTTCAAATATTGAGCATGACCACTCCCACTGTATGGTACAATGTCTCACTCCAATGTTCATATTGTGATTGTCAAGACTTTGCAAGTAAATGTAAGCATTTGCTTGCGATTTGGATGATCGTTGAGAGACATATGCCATCACTATGTGGATCATTACCATTTATAGATCATGCAACCCAAATGCAAATGGATGATGCCACAATGGATAGAGTGTTGGGATTACGGTCCCTCCGGATGGGATGGTCGGATGTCCGGGAATGAGGAGTACCCGGTATCGGACCCGGATGATGAAGACCCGGTTCCGGATCCGGATGATGAAGACCCGGTTACGGATCCGGATGATGAAGACCCCGGCTACGGAGCCGGATGATGAAGACCCCGGCTACGGAGCCGGATGACGAATGTACCCGGAGAGAGAGATCCGGATGCGGGGACATATTTGTGAATATGTTTGCCAAGGGCCCTTGAGGCTATATTTGTAAATAGCCCGAAAGTCATATGTGTATAAATATGACTTAGGGCAAACAGTTTTGTTGTTGTTGCTCATTTTTCTGTTTTCCATTTAGAGGGAGCGAAGTGAGAGCAACCGAGAGAGAGAGAGAGAGAGACGAAGAGGTTGTTGCCTTTGTGTATTACCGCCGCCTGTGGCGAAGACAATGAGCTCAAGGTTGTTGCCTTGTAGCTTCACCATTGTACATCCCTGCGTATAGTGATAGTTGGAGTCTTGCACTCCCGTGGTTTTTCCCATTTAGGGTTTTCCACGTAAAACATACTGTGTACTCTTCTCTCTATTGTCTTCGTGCACTTTGTATTTCCTGTTTTCGGAGAGTTGATCCTATTCCTCGGTTGTGGCCGAGGACGGTGTTTAACATAGAGAACTAGAGTCGACACAAGAAGCAAAAGTCGAGATGAATTTAGAAATTGACGAAAGGGAAGAAATAAAGTTAGAAGCACATCAAACTATGGAAGCACTTCAACTTCTCGAGCAAGGATGGGGAGCAATGAATAGTGCGCCTCTTGAGCGTTGTCGGCAACTCATGGTAGATTTTCGAAAGGAATTGTTCTTATCTATGGGTGCATCGACAACAACCAATATGGCATCGGGAGGTTCAATAAGTTGGAAGCAACAAATTGGTGTGAAAAGAGGAGCCATGCCCAACATTTCACAAGAACTTATTGGTAGCTCCCCAAACATGACCAAAACACACACTAGTAGACTACAAAGAGGTGCTCGTCGTGCTAAGAAGCGGTTGCCAATATGTGACATTGAGAAGGTTCGATGTTTGCATTGTGATGGTTTGACATTGACTTCAAGAGACTCCAATGCAAATTGCTACAAAATTTGTGGGTGTATCTTGCCATGCTTTGAACAAGAGCCTTGATCTCATAGTTTTTATTACATTACATCATGTGATTATTATATGTAAAACCGTGCAATTTTGTATTATAAAAATTAGGCTTGATATTTTTGAGTAATCGTAGCATCTTTTTTTAACTATGATCTCTTTAAAAATTTTAATAGGGTACCTGGGTTAGGTGCATGCACCCGGGTTAGGTTTGTGTACCCGGGTTAGGTTAGACCTGGTTTAGGTGTGATAGAGGCTTGTTAGATCCGGGTTAGATGTGACAGAGGCAATTGTCAAACCCGGGTTAGATGTGACAGATCCGATTGTTAGACCTAGGTTAGATGTGACAGAGGCTTGTCAGACCCAGGTTAGATGTAACAAAGGCTTGTCAGACCCGGGTTAGGTTTTCAGCGCGCGCTTTTTGTGGATAGAGATCGAACGGTGCAGATCACACGCGCCATTCAAAACGTGTCCTGCACCGTCCGTGTCCGGGATTTCCTCACCAAGCCTAATTATGATTTGGTTGCAAATAGAAACGAGCTACATTCATACATTACATGATATATACATACATACATTCATACATTACATAATATATATATATATATATATATATATGTACATACATACATACATACATTACTTCTCCTTTGCTTTCTCTGCTGCTAAAACCTCCGAAATCTCTTTATTTATGTATTTGATCTCTCAGAAACCCCCATTTCTCGCTCCTTCCTTCCTTCCGCCATTGCTTCTGCTCCTCGAGTCCTCATGTCGTCCGACAAGAGCAAGAAGAAACGCGAGGACGATGACTCAAGAAGAGCAGGAGGCCAATCTGGCTATGCTCCTCTCCCCCTCTTAGGTCAAATACGAGAGAAAGGTTTCTCATCTGTATCAGAAGCCCGTCGGAGCGTTGTTTCTGCACCTCAGCCCAGCGTTACTGCATTTCCCATTGCTCGCCATCGCTCTGAAGGTCCTGTAAGTTTCCCCTTACCTTTTCTTGCTTTAACTCTTCACAAAGATGATTCATAACCGTGTGATATATATATATATATATATATATATATATAATCATATGTTATTCTGCATAGTTATAGACACTCTGACGAGTGCCACAAAATCTCAAGGGTCAATATTAGGACTTGAGATAGAACCATTTGCATGTTGAAGTAGTCAGCTTTCACTAAAGGGCAATGCCTTGTGCACATACATCGCCTTGATCAGGAGGGAAGTCTCGCTATTAAGGATAGCGATAAATACGCCCATTTAAACGTGGATGGCTCTGTGCTACTGGACCCAATTTACTTGCCAGACGTCCATAGATGCACTTTTTCCTTGTCAACTCAGAGCTCATGCTTTATTTTCCCTATCTTTAACTGGAATTCTTCATGCATGTTGATGTTTCAATGTGTAAAAATATTGAATTGATCTATATTTGGCAAAAAGGCTAAGCAGTGATGCCTGTGTAACAGCATTGGGCACCATTGCCACCGTCTTCAGCACACAATGTTTCTCAAAGTCCAGAGAATACTGATGATGCAATTGGAGAAAATGCAGCTTTTGTAGCACAACCATTAGTGAGGAAGAAAAAGGAAACTATTGATTTCAGCAAATGGAAAGCTGGCAGAAATAAGAATATAGGTGACAATATTTCGATGCCCCCTGAAAAGGAAGTTACCTCTGGTACCCAAGTAAAGGAAAATATTCTGGAAATAAAGATCGAAAGCTTGAAGGAATTACAATTGGGAGACTATGCACAAATGCATTCTATCCAATCTGCAGATGGGGAACCGTATTCGATTGACAGAGATAAGCTGAAAATTCATTCTGCTCAATCTACAGAGGACATTGATGGGATCAGTGAAATGAGCTTGGGAAACATGACAGCTAAGCAGATTATTGAAGCACAACAGGAACTAACAGAGAGGTTTCGACCTGATATATTAGATATGTTAAGAAGGCGTGGGAAGGCGAAGGCTGAAGGTCAGGAAAACAATTCAGAAATGCCCATTAAAAAAGGGTCATTGCCCATGCCTGATATAATAAAGTTAAATCAGAAAGAAGATATACATGGTGAGGTGATAGGAAAGACAAGGATTGCAAAAGTACAAGATGACTCAGGTAGAGATACTTCCATATTGTCGGGACTGGCAAACATAGCGGAATGTGTGGCCCCAGAGAGGAATACAGCAACTGTTCAAACACATTCAGATTTAAGTTATGTTGATTGGAAAAACATGTCTTGGACAGATAGGGTTGAAGCTATAAGGTCATTTAAATTCGGCCTTGATGGGAGCTTCATTGGACATGGTTCCACAACAGTATCCACTTCACTAGGTCATTCTCTTTATCTTCTATAATCTGCGCCAGATTTGAGTATTTCTGATGGTCTATCGCTTTGAATATTACAGTATTTAATAATTTTTTATTCAGTGAACCCATTTATAAAAACTTGCTAGTCCTAGGATAGATGATGTTAATAGTGTAGAGATTGAAGTTGATGGCGTGTCACAACGATCACTTGGATCAGAGTATTTTAGTTAATTTAAGATTTCTACTTGCATAGGTAGAGAGTTAGAGTCACCTGACAAATTGCTATATCCCTATCTATTGTCACACCTTTCAAATTTTGAGAATCCAAGTTTGATTCCACTTTGGTCAAATTCAAGTATGAGCAATCCAAGGTATATTGGGACGGGGATGATGCATTTATTTTATACCAAATGATTGGAACAGTTCTTACATTTCAACCAATAGTTCTTGATTGGACTTCTATATTGGAATGGGGTTGGTGCATTTATGTTTATGGCAAATGATTGCAACAGTTCTTAATGCCAATAATGACAATTTCCATTTTCTACCATTTGTTCAGATTATGAAGTGCCAATCTTGAGTATCTTCTCCTTGGTCACTGTGGGTCAATCTGGATTATTTCTAGGGGCTCTAAAATTTATCGGATATGGTCACTGATCAGAATAATGCGCGCTCACTGTGGGTCCACCTGGATTATTTCTTGGGGCACCAATGCTTTGCTTCTTATCATGCAAGCAATCATCAAGACTACGTTTCTCCAAATATCTCAAGTTATGTGATTAGTGAAGGTTCTGTGTCTTGAAGTTTTACCACGTCGAGAAGAGTCGGTCTGACAAGTGTATCAAACAACCTCAAGTTTCTGTGGTTCTTGGAACTCTATATGTGCTCATTGTCTTTCAACAGTCAAGAATGTATATCCATGAGAAAGTCAAGCACATACAGCCTCCTCAAAGAGAATTGGGGCCCAACTAATGTTACTCCTACATATATGTAGGATCATGTATATGCCACCTTTTCTGCTCCTGATAACAATTCTGGTTTCCATCCTAATATACATACTTGAGTGGTGTTAGACACCATCACTTTAGTTTACTGACAAATCATTGTGTGTATATAATGACTTTAAAATATTTAGGTATCTTTGCAATTCCCCAGGAGAGTCGGAAAGTAAAAAAAGTAAATAGGATAAAAAGAGACTAAAGAATCTTGTTATAGGTACATGTAAGATTCACAAGTCAGTATATCATAATTATTTTCAATAGAGCTCTAGCATAGGTTGATTGAGAATGGAGAGGTCTCTAATTGAGTGGTGGACCTCTGATGGCGGGAGATAATGTCCTTTATCTGTCCATGACAAGGGTGGTGAGATTGCGGTCCATGGGGCTGGTGCCTACATGCATGACACATTGCTATTGCCAAATCTATTCTATTGTAACCCCGTTGTTATGCCTTGTAGGATGAGTAAGAGTGATGGGGCTAAAAACAGTTGTGTTTATTCTTTGTTGATGAGCTTGTGTGGTGGTATTGTTGTCCTTCAACAACTTTTCCCTGTGTTTCTTGAGCTCTAGCAAGAAAATCCCCAAGCACCGTTGGTCCTCATATTCCATTACCTTGTGTAGTGGTCCAAACCCTTGCTTAAAGAGGCGATGGTATCTCCCTCTTATTTCATAAAAAACACTATAGTGGCAAACATAGTGTTCTTCAGATTCTACTCCTTGATGACACAATTGGCAAATTCTTTCTTCCAAAGGTATTTGTGCATATCTGACTACCTCAATCTCTAACTGATGTGATGAAGTTCACAGCTGCGCTATCACACTGTGCTGCGGATAGGATAGATATATGTCCATATTAGATAGCCCGATGATGAATCCATCCTCTTATAGTGGGCCATCTTCCTACCAAGTGATATTTTGGGGCTGATCCATGTTATCTTGTTTTACAAGTTAATAATATCAGTTCAGATCACTCTATTTTTTCCCACTTTGGTTATGTTTAGACTCTGAAAAAAATATAGTCATGAAAATGCCCTTTCTAGTGAAGAGTTACAATATCCACTTGCAATAGGCTTATGTGACTTTGTTACAACCGAACAGCCATTTAATTTGTTTGAGAAGTGTTGAGGTTCATCATTCTGCTTTTCATCAGAAGTTAGAACGTCATGTTGTTTCTAGTCTGATCAACAGTTTTAGTGTTAGAATAATTTTTGCAGCTGAAGCTCTATACATTGAACTTAGATCCTAACTTTCTTGGGTATATCACCTCTCTTTTACGTACCTGCACTAATTTTCTATCCCTGTGTATTGTCTTTGTGCTCGTGTGATTGCATTGTCTCTATTGAATACTGATGTCTTAAGCTCGAATCACAGACCAATTATTGCGCTAATAATTGTTGAGAATTTGATATTATTTTGTATCGGAACGTATGTGCAATCTAGTAGTCAATGAGTAGATGTTCCACATAAAGTGTATGATACTGATGTATTGTGAGGTAGATTCTTTCTGATTATTATAGAATCTTGAGTCAAAAGGTACTTTGGTTAGATACCTAGAGGAAACTGCACAAAAGACTTTTAAGACTACTTACATTATCCTAGTAAAACAATTCCTCGAGGACGCTTAATTCTTCCTATTCCCCATCAATTAATGTAGTTTAACATCAATGTTTTTCTGGAACACTGCCATTTTTTCTAGAGTCATATATGTATGGTTCAGTGTACATATCCCAGACTGTACACAAAGAACACCAACATTTTTGCC
Organism: Azolla caroliniana; assembly: GCF_043228905.1. Lineage (NCBI taxonomy): Eukaryota > Viridiplantae > Streptophyta > Polypodiopsida > Salviniales > Salviniaceae > Azolla > Azolla caroliniana. The sequence goes on from NW_028230452.1 coordinate 7,741,749, forward strand.
AAAGTCATATACCGTGGGTCTACATTCCTCTCGATGGGAAATTCTGTATCACCGTTCTTGCCCAATTATTGTATAATTATGTTAATGGCTAACAGATCAAAAGCTTAACATTTATGCTAAGTGTCATAGGAAAGTCAATTTAGTTCTATAATAGGAAAAGATGGAATAATTATTTATGACTTTCTTTATTTAATTCTCTAAATTTCATTATATACTCATAGCTATGGTCTATGACAAATCTAACCAACTCAAAAACTTGACTATTGTATGGATATTGGACAAACGAAGGCGGTGATAAATCAGTACTTCTCAATGCTACAGAACGTGACTTTCTGCGCACCGAGGGGGATCCTACATCTGATGGATATACGGTTAAGGAAGCAATAGCACTTGTTCGAAGCATGGTTTGGAATCTTAAATCTTTCATGATTTATCATTTTGGGTCATTCTGTACTCATTCTGACTTGTTTGTTTAATTCCATTTGTGCTCTTATTCTTGGTATAATATCCATCTCTATGCAAACAAATAGCTTGAGTTGTAATTGTTTCAAGCACACAAACACAAACACAAACACATAGCAAAAAAGAAAATGCCTTGGCGAAGATTATACAACTTCCATGATGTTTCTGTTGTATTATGATCCTGGAAAAAATGTTCAAAACATCACTTTCAATGTAACAAAATCTGCAAAGAATGCATCATCAAATTGTTGGATTCAATGGGCATTTTCGTTTTGAAGCATAAATGGGATTCGAGTTGGTTGGCAGAAGCATCATAAACATTCTGCTGAAAGTATTCTGCCTGCCAAGTGTCTCTGCTTCACTATTGAGTCTTGAGAAGTGGAGGGGAGTAGTTAAAGTGGAAGGTGATTATTGTTTAGTCATGGCAGTAGAGGTGGCAATAGAGGAACAGTAGATGGGGCTCTAACAGACACTTCGGATCCACTTTTACCATCCAGCCCCAGGTTACTCATTCCTACACATGAATTAGGCTGGGACTAGACAATAACTTAATGCACCTGTGTGATTTCTCCCACGAGTATTGAAGGATGCTTATTGGATCTGTCCATAGTGTTGATGATGTGAAAGCTATATTGAAAAAATGTTGATATTCACAGAGCTGCTCACCAAAATGTCGTGTACTTAATCCACTGATGATTGAATTGTCTATACAACAGCCACTATTTTCATGTCAATGTTGTAGAAGAAGGGATGTAACCTAGGATCATAGTCATAATGGGTGATTTTTTTAATGTCAGGGTGAACGAGTGTATGATCTGGACATAAACAGTATGGCTGGTCATTTAAAGAAGGGCATATAAGCCTCATTTATGGTATAATGGACACCACTAGCCAGCGGGTAAGGGTAGCAAAGGTTACCCTGAAGGGGTGCGGATGGGTGATATAGGGCATGCTCTTGCAGCTGCAATGAATTGAGAAGTCCCAGATGCGCGTGGTGGTTGGGAGTTTTTGTCTGTTTCGCATTCCTATGCAGTCTCGTAGCTCGGGGATCCAATAGAATTTATTTCAGCCATAGTCTATGGTCACAGAATCTGTCTGCCTAATCATGGATCTAAGTAGACTTAAAGTTCCTTTCAAGTAAAGGATATGTTGCTCTCAGCAATCATTCTCTCTTTTTAAAATATAGATTTTCTTCCTGTAAAATGCTCTTCAATGACATTTTCTTGATTGTTGGGGGTTACATAAAGTATCTGGGTGTGGGAGGTTATAATGAACTGTGGTATTTAATTGAAATTATAATGATACATTTCACAGTTTATATTATAGATCAAAACTCTACTTTGCAGATGCAGGTGCCAATGGGTATATATAAGTTTCATGTTAAGTTTTCTGATTAATTATACAGTTTTGAAAGTAAATTATCTAGTAAACCTATTTTTCAGAGCAGGGTCTTTGTTCTACTTTTGAGGTACCAGAACTGTTACACCCCATTGATTGTTCTCATGGGGAACAAGTTCTTTGTATCATTTGAATTGTTTGTTTATAAATCTTGGTGGATTGATATTTCAGTGTAGTTTCAGTCTTTTTGTTTCTTTTTCTTCCTCAATTGTGTGATTAGAGAACTATCTAATATATAGGTTCCAGCTCAAAGATCTGCTGGATTACGGATTGTGAGTCACATTTTGGAGAAAGCATTAATTGCATTTCAGTCAAATTCTTGTGAAAGAGGTATTGAAGTACTGGCATCAAGTGTTGATTGGCAAGCTGTTTGGGCATATGCTCTAGGTCCAGAGCCAGAATTGGTTTTGACATTAAGGTCACTATTCCTAAACATGAGGGCTTTTGGTTTGTCAATATCCTGAAGGTTTCTGATTTAATATTCTCTTTATGGCATGTTAAGTTTTTGAAATTTGAAGATGCAACTGAATTAAATTGTATGATAACAGATTAGCTTTGGATGATTCACATGCTACTGCTATTGTTACATGCGCTAGAGCACTTGAATATCTTCTATCCAGTCCTGTGAATGAGCAATATTTTTATCTGTGTGAAGTATTTTCTTTCATACACTATCTCTTGTGTTTATCAATATTCAACAGAATTTCATTTATTGTTGATTCTAATATCTGCACCTACTACTGGTTTTTGTGTAGTGCTTATGGCCAGGCAGTGATTATCTTTTTACTGCTCCTATATTTCAGAAGCCTTCATTCCAAGAGAGTGGGTTAATTGGAGACTGTTATTGGAAATATAACGTAAAGCCTTCTAACATGTTCAACTTTTCCAGCAATGGTCAGTCTGAGAAAGAAGAAGATGATTCATCAGTGAACAAAGATGCTTCAATTGCAAACCAAGATGTCGCAGCTGGGCTTATTCGCATGGGAATCCTTCCGAGAATTCGTTACATCTTGGAGGTATTGTTTCTTTGGTAGTATAGATGAGACTTTTGTTGCCAGGACACTAATGTCCTTTAGTGTTGTTTTTATTGTATATTGAGAAATCATGCAGGTCGATAGACTGCTTGCTGCAGAAGATTCCTTGTTTAGTATCTTAATAGCCTTGGCTAGACATTCACCTACTGCTGCAGATGCGGTAATGAAATGCCCAAGGCTGATGGATACTATTATGCAACTATTTGTCCAGGATGGTACTTTTACATGGCCAAGTCGAGCCAAAGCAATTAAACTATTGAAGGTCTTTGACTTATGGTTAATATGCAAATAGAAATATATAAATTCTATTAGTATCTGATTGTTTAACCTTACAGGTATTATGCATAGCCAACGAGTCAAATTGCATTCAGATATTCAATTCAGGTTTATTTCAAGCTGCTCAACTTGGACTTTCCCGTGAAGGATTAAATTTGGGTCCTGCAAAGAGTATTTACAATGTTCATCAAGGTCCATGGATTGACCTTGTTGAAGCGCTAAACTTTTGGAGAGTATGCGTAAAATACTCTCTTGGTATCTTGTGCTTCTCTGACCTATATCCAGCTCTGTTGTATTGGATTTCTACTCCTAATGTGGTGCTCTCTGTGGAGGGAACTGTAGACATTGCACATGGTGCTCTCACTGTATCTTCATTTCAATTATTAGAGGCACTTGCCAACACACTTCCAGTTCTTCATGTTGCCAGTGAATCAGAACTTACAGAAGAAGCTAATGTGGATAGTTGGGACACGTCTTCAGCTGAGCTGGATGTTTGGTCATGGAAATTTGCGATTCCAATAGTGGAAAATTCCTTAGATTGGCTTTCCAGTGAGCTCATTCAGGCTTGCATACAGAGTCTACAGCAGCAGAATAGAGGAACTCCTATGCTTTTCAGAATGCTATCTTCCATTCTGCATTTTCTATCGACTGTGTGTGGAAGAATATTGGAAGATAGAAAATGCAAACCTGCATGGTTGCCAACTTTTGTTCCCAAGTTGGCATTGCAATTAGTTAAAAGCAATCTGCTGGACTTTAGTACAAATGTATCTTCAGAATTGAGCCGCAATACACTTGTAAAATGCTTTCTTTCTAGGAAGGAACAACTTTTGGGTGAGGAGCTTTTACATTTTACAGACTGTTTGCATGGTCTAGTGCGCTTGTTGAAAGTAGTAGATCATCTTTTTATATCAGTGAAGATGGACATGACAAATCCTGAGCCAGATTATACATCTGAAGCGGAATCACTGGAAATAGAAGGAACTTTGAGAGGTGGTCTTGCTGTGTCAGCTAAAAGAGAGCTAATGCAGCTATTAAAATGTGTGGGTGATTGCTTGATAAAACAAACGGGCATGCTAAACATGCTCGATACTTCCAGACGAGGTGGTCCTGCACCTGGAATTGGAATTGGCTGGGGATGCCAAGGTGGAGGTTATTGGTCAATTTATGTGCTTACAGTTCAGCTGGACTCTGTTCTGCTACTTGAACTGATTGAATTATTCCCAGTCCAAGAGATTCCCAGTATGATATCTAAAGAATTGCCTCCTTTGAATGAAGATATTGATATGTTTGCAATTGACAGTATTTGGAGAATAAAGGTGGGCCTAAGCGCAATTCTACTGGCAGGACCTCATCAAAGAGATCTTATTGAAAATATCTGCCATTGTCTGATTTTCCATAACTCTGCATTAGATTTATTTCGCAGTAACACTAAAGCATTGATTGGAAAATGGCTTAGGAAACTTGAAGTGGACACTATGATACAGATAGATAGTTACTTGAGCGACTTAAATTTGCATATAGAAGAGATGAGAGATATTCTATGTCAACATGTGCGAAATGTATGGTTTCAAAAGAAAAAGAAAGTCTCTGATAAGGATATAACAGCAGAAGCTAAAGTATCGAAGAAAACAAGTGTGTTACCCACTGTGCATGAAGGTAACGTGTCAACATCTGGGCGCAAGGATAGTCTTGCAGTAGAATGGGCAACGCAAAAACTGCCTTTACCTTCTTTTTGGTTTTTAAGCCCACTTCTGAGCAATGTCTGCATGCCGAAAGAGAGTGGAGATGGCATAAAGAACAGTAAATTTAAAGATGAAAATTTGAATGTAGTGACAGTTATAAGCCATGGCCTAGTACTTCTATTTGGACTCGAGACCTTGAGTGATGGGTCTCTGTGTGTGGGTTTGGATGTGTCCATTGCAAGAAAGATACACGCCTTATCAAATGTGTTTATTTTGTCAGATGATATTTTCCTAGAGAAACCAGTGAGAAGCATGATTGGGGCTTTGCAAGAATTATATATGGATTTCCTTCCCTTTATCTCTGATCAGAATTTAGAAATGGAGGCGATTGATTATTTAAATGTTGCAGAAAGAACACTTGCAAAGCATTCTACATTTAGTCTAGACTTCGAGACACTTGTTGACCAGAGGTATACCAGTTTTATAGGTCGGCTGACAAACCAGTTTGCAGCTGTTTCATATGGAGATTTAGTTTTTGGTCGGCAAATTGCAATCTATCTGATAAGGAACGTACCTGATTCTCTTAGATTGAGGGTGTGGAAATCTTTAGAAACTGAGCATATGCTAGAGTTTTTACCCCCAATAGAACAGTGCGCTGGGAAAGCTACAGTTTACCTATATCCTTTTGAGGTAAGTGAATAATCAATCCTCACAATATCAATGTTCTTATAGTAAATGTTGCATTGTCCTGGGCATTTGTTCCTTATTTGATTTTGAATACAGGAAAATCAAGAAATAATAAAGTGTTATGCATCTGCGTGGTCCAAAGGCGCCCTTGATAGAGCCAAGATCCGGAATTCTGTTTCTTTCTCTCTTGCTCAGTTTCATGTTGCGTCTTTTATCTTCAAAGCAGAGGACGACCAGAACCAACTTTTGAGGAAAACATTAGCGAAAGATCTTTTGGTTGCATTGGCAAGGAGGCCACATTTTCAGGTTTGTTGTTTCCTACACTCGAATTTCCTCTTTTTCAATGAAGGAGAACCATCTTTATTTGTAGCATTTTCCAATCCAATTTTTTTGATGGGGTGCGGCCATTGATTTTTGTTGCTTAAGAAGTGTGGTTTAACTTCAACCATGTTACATGTACTTGTGAGGTGATTTTAATTTATCCTTAGACACCAAAATGGAATGCTATGGATATAAAATGCTTGATGGAAATACTTTTAGGAGGAACTTTTCAATATATTTTATCATGTTGAAGTGCATATTTTCTATTTCAACATCTCTACTCCCTGTTTGATACCCACAGTGTTTGCGTTGCTCCCCACCCCACCCGATAGAACTTTGCTCACTTGGGTGGTCTTCAATGGGTTTGATATCATTGACCTGTGGTATATCACACTTAAGAATGCACATTCTCACCCAATGTTACGGGGAATCTCTGGTTATTGAAGGCTTCTCTGTAGTCAGATGTGAACACATCTTGATATTCGGTAGGTCTTGTAAACATAGTAATTTTTGCCTCAACTCAACTCTTTTAAGGAGTAGGACAATGCTAAGGTCAGATTTGTATCAATGTTTTTGTATGAGTGAATGTTGATCAGCATGATTACTGTTCACTAAAAGATAGTGATTCTACTTGTGGTTGCAGGATTCCCTACAAGGTCTATTTAATTATGATGAACATCATGTCATCCCAGTGCATGCGGAAAAGAAAGATTTGCGATACAAGTTTTTGGAGGAAGTTTGCATGGACTCTCCAAATCTCTTAGCTCAGATTCGGCTGCTTAAAAGCTTGTAAACGGAATCTTGTAGAAATTTATATCGTATATTTTTGTTCAATATGACTGCAGATTCATTATACCTATTTGATGGCGTCATGTTCTCCGATGTTTCCTTATATTGCAAAAGCTTTTTATACAACGGTGTCACATATGCTTCTAATATTTATCTATTCTTTTGGATGTGGAAGTCACATTTTTCTTCATGAATACGTTACCTTGCATCGATCTTAGCGTATTTTGGCTTCATTGCAACATTGTTTTATACCCAAGGTATCATATGATTGAAAATTCACCGTATAAACCGTCTTGTGAGATGAACTTAGAATTTAGATGTGTCCAATACTCCCATGATGGATTCGTTATGAGTTCCTAAAATGATGGGAAAGGGAAATGTCTACAAGTTTCACAAATGTTTTTACTTGTTCATGGGTGATTACGATATGTTCCCCAAAGGAAGGACATCAGTTATGATGGAAGGAAAAAAGAAGAAGAAAGAGTGGTTGTGTTGATTTGAGACATTATTAATTGTATCCCTAGTTCTTATCGTTGGTGAATACGACTTTCCATTTCGTTGTTTATTGAAATAAACATTACATTCAAAATGGAGAGGATATTCTACTCATCTCCTTAATGGCATTTTTCTTAAGAGTCCTATATGTTGATTATCATTTTTTTATAATTTTAAGCTTCTATTATTTGTTAATAAAAGTGTTGGCTTTGCTGTATACATGTGTTTACATCTTCTCTCCCCATTCCAACATACACCTTCCATTTTCTATTGTGCAAAATCCCTCATTGAGTTTCTTACCATCATTTTCATGTAAAACATTCCTTCCAATAGCATTTTTGTGTAGCAATAGGCATAATCCGTGTGTTAGTTGAGGTTTATGAATGGTAGATGTTAACAAGATCAACCCATGCATTCCACTACTAATAAACAAGACCAAGCTCTAATCTTATTGAAAACCAAGCTAATGCCTCCAATGTAGTTCGTTAAATTGGATGATTATCAAAACATTCCATCCTCGTCAATGCTCAAAATATATGCAATTACCCTTCATTTTTTGTGAAGTGTGAATGTCATTTGATGTCTAGTTACAAATATATGTATGCACGCCTTATCTTTCAACACACATTGATGTCCATTTAAATTGTGCTTAACTAAGAAACACCTTTTAGTTCTTGTTAACCTTGTCAAAAGCATGCATTGCAAAGGAATGCCTTTTCTTTTGTTTGTTATCTCTTCATAATCACGGATTGCAAGGAACACGCAACCCTGTTGCTACTGGTTTAGAAGCACACATTATGAGGAACACCAATTTTTTTGTCTATGTAACTTGAATTTTGATAGAAATTGACGCTTTCAAAAAAACCTTCAGCTCTCGGCCACAACCGAGGAAACACGAGTCAATGCAGCAGTAAATCGAAAAACACAGAGAGAGACTCGAATGCACAGGGTTTAGCGTGGAAAACCCTAGACGGGAAAAACCACGGGAGTGCAAGACTCCAACTATCACTATACGCAGGGAATGTACAATGGCGAGCTGCAAGGCGACGACCTTGAGCTCGCTGTCCTCGCCACAGGCGGCGGTATTACACAGAGGCGTCGACCTCTTCCTTTCTCTCTCTCTCTCTCACTCTCTCTCTCGGTTGCTCTCACTTCGCTCCCGCTAAGTGGAAAACAGAAAAATGAGCAACAACAACAAAACTGTTTGCCCTAAGTCATATTTATACACATATGACTTTCGGGCTATTTACAAATATAGCCTAGAGGGCCCTTGGCAAACATATTCACAAATATGTCCCCGCATCCGGATCTCTCTCCGGGTACATTCGTCATCCGGCTCCGTAGCCGGGGTCTTCATCATCCGGATCCGAAACCGGGTCTTCATCATCCGGTTCCGATACCGGGTACTCCTCATTCGGGTCTTCATTCCCGATTCCCGGACATCTGACCATCCCATCCGGAGGGACCGTAATCCCAACAAACTCCCCCTTCACTTTGGCATGGGATGTCTTTCCAGTCCGACCCTCTTCCGGCACGCTTCCAGCCTGTCGGGTGTGAGCACTTTGGTAAGCATATCTGACCCGTTCTCGTCCGTGTGGATCTTCGTCAGCACGAACTCCTGGTCTTCTATCCTTTCCCGGATCCAGTGATATCTTCGCTGGATGTGCTTCGTCCGGGAGTGATAGGCCGCATTCTTCGCAAGGTGGATGGCACTCTGACTGTCGCAGTAGAGTCGGTACTCCTCCTGCCGGATACCGAGCTCTCTAATGAAGTCCTTCATCCATATTATTTCCTTGCCGGCTTCAACAGCCGCCATGTACTCCGCCTCCGTGGTTGACAACGCAACCGTCTTCTGCAGCCTCGATTGCCACGAAACAGCTCCCCCTGCATACGTCATCACATACCCTGATGTGGACCGGCTGGTATCTGCATCAGCCGACATATCCGAATCGGTAAAGCCGTCGAGTTCGGGCTTACCGGAGCCGAATCGGAGGCACACGTTTGCCGTGCCCTTCAGGTACCGGAGTATCCACTTGGCCGCGTTCCAGTGCTCTTTGCCGGGATTGCTCATGTACCGGCTCACCACTCCGACTGCATATCCTATGTCCGGTCTTGTACACACCATTGCGTACATCAAGCTTCTGACGGCAGAGGCATATGGTACTTTCATCATGTCCTCCTTCTCAGCCTTTGTCTTGGGGCTTTGCTTGCTGGACAGCTTGCAGTTTGCCGGGAGGGTTGACCCGACCGGTCTTGCTTCCGACATGTTGAACCGGTGAAGCACCTTTGTCACGTACTTCTCCTGTGACAGCCACAACTGCTTCTTCTTCCGGTCCCGGATGATGTGCATCCCTAGTATTTGCCTCGCCGGACCCAGGTCCTTCATTGAGAAGGTTCGGTGAAGCGCTTTCTTCAGCATCCGTATCTTGCCCTGGTCCCGTCCGACGATCAACATGTCGTCCACGTACAGGAGGAGTATTAGAAAGTCTCCTCCTTCGAACTTCTTCACAAACACGCAGTGATCGGACTGCGTTTTGTGGTACCCTTCGTCGGTCATGAAAGAGTCGAACTTCCGGTACCATTGCCGGGGAGCCTGCTTCAGTCCGTAAAGGCTCTTCTTCAACCGGCATACCAGGTGCTCCTTCCCTTTCTTCTCGAATCCTTCTGGTTGCTGCATGTAGATCTCTTCTTCGAGGTCACCGTGAAGGAATGCCGTCTTCACGTCCATCTGTTCTACCTCGAGGTCCATGCTTGCCGCTATGCTCAGCACCGTCCGGATGGAGGTCATCTTCACTACCGGGGCAAATATCTCGTCGAAGTCGACGCCCTTCTTCTGCTGGAACCCCTTCACCACGATCCTGGCTTTGTATCTCGGAGGGTTTCCGGCATCTCCCGATTTCAGCTTGAACACCCACTTGTTTCGAAGTGCCCGCTTTCCTTTCGGCAACTCCACAAGTTCATATGTGTGGTTCTCATGCAGGGAATCCATCTCCTCCTGCATGGCACTTAACCACCTGCGGTTATGGGTGTCAAGCTTTGCTTCTTCAAAACTCTCCGGCTCCCCCTCGTCGGTTAGCAGCACGTGCTCTGGTTCCGGAAATCTCCGGGGGGCCCTTCTCTCTCTTAGAGGATATCTCCGTTCCGGAGCTTCGGTAACCGGCTCCTCCGTTTCCTCTTCATCCGAATCCATTTCGGGATCGGGGCCGGTTTCGGTATCAGTTTCATCTTCCTCGGCCGGTTCTGTTTCTTCACCGTCTTCGGCCGGATCCTCGAGTGCTAACCGGTCCCTTGCCGGTCGGGACTGCTCCTCGTAGAGTTGATCCTCACCGGTCGACTTGGAGCTCTTCATCTTCTTCTCCGACTCCCAGTCGGCGAGTGTCTTGTCCTCCATGAAGATGATATCACGACTCCGGAATATCTTTTTGTCGACCGGGTCCCATACTCGGTAGCCGAACTCGTCATCGCCGTAACCGAGGAATATGCATGGCCGGGTCTTTGGATCTAGCTTTCCTCTCCGGTCCTTTGCCACATGCACATATGCGAGACACCCGAACACCTTCAGATGCCGGTAGGATACTTCCCTACCGGTCCACACTCTCTGCGGCGTGTCTCCGTCCAAAGGTACTGAGGGTGATCTGTTTATCACGTATGTCGCCGTCGACATTGCCTCAGCCCAAAACCCCTTGGGTAATTTCGCATGCGCCAGCATACTCCGGACCCTCTCCATTATGGTCCGGTTCATCCTCTCGGCTAGCCCGTTCAGTTCCGGCGTCTTCGGCACAGTAAACTCGAGCCGGATTCCCTTCGAGCGACAGTACTCCTTGAACTGCCCCCGGTATTCCCCTCCGTTATCCGCTCATATCGCTTTCAGCTTCTTGCCGGATTCCCTTTCCACTCTCGCGTGGAGTTCTTTGAAGACGCACAACACTTGGTCCTTTGTCTTCAACGGTGCCGTCCACAGCTTCCGGCTGTGGTCATCAATGAATGTCACGAAGTACTGGGCTCCGCCATGTGACTTCGTTTCTACTTGACACACGTCAGTGTGCACCAACTCCAATGGTGCGCTACGTCTCGTCGGTGGCCTTGAGTGGAAGGAGGTTCGGTTCTGCTTACCGGCCAGGCAATCGGTGCACTTCTCCAGGTGCACGTGCTTCATTGGAATAAGGTTGTCTTCTGCAAGCCTCTTCATCCCCTTCTCACTCATGTGGCACAATCTCTTGTGCCACAGCTCACCGGCAGTGTCGGCTGCCACGTTCAACTCCTCCGGACACAACCAGGCATTCATAAGGTACAGTGTGTTGACTTTCCGGGCCCGAGCCACTATCAGGCTCCCCTTGCTGAACTTCATTACGCAGTTCCGGATGCTACCTGTGTAGCCTTCATCGTCTAGCCTCCCGGCCGAAATCAGGTTCAATCGAACCTCCGGAACGTGTCGGACATCCTTCAGCAACATTTTGCATCCGGTCGAGGTTGTCAACCATACGTCTCCTATGCCGGCAATCCGGCACGTACCTTCATTTCCCATCCGAACACAGCCATGCTCACCGGCTGTGTAGGATGAGAAGTATCTTCTTTCCGGGGTCAGGTGGAACGACGCTCCGGAATCGACCACCCAGGTAGTCTCATCGCCGGCAATGTTTAGTTCACCTTCTTCGGTGATGAGCATGATCTCCTCTTCACTTGCCGCGAGTGCCGTCGTTCCTTTCCGGTCCTGCCCTCGCCGATCCGAACCATTCCGGTCCGTGGCTCCCCGGTAAGCACCGTTCCGTTCCGAAGACTTCTTCGAATCGGTGTCGTCGGCTCCGTTGTCTTTTCGGTAATGCCGACAATTCTTTCGGAAGTGCCCCGACTTCCCACAGTGGAAGCATGTGGGCCTTCCTCTTGACTGCGACCGGGTCCCCGACTTCTCCCGTCTTTGCGGACTCCGCTTCCGTTGTCTTCCCCGATCCGATTCGGTAAGCAGCATCTTCGGATCGGAGGCCGGTTCTTTATCTCTCCGACGCGCTTCTTCGTTCAAAATGCTTGTCTTTACCGTTTGTAGGGACAAGTTATCTTCGGTGCAGGAGGTGCTGAGAGTCACCACCAAGTTCTCCCAGCTTTCCGGCAATGTACACATCAACATGATGGCTTGCATTGCATCCTCCAACGGGAACTTGATCGCCGCAAGCTGGTTCACGAATCCCATGAACGTGCTTACGTGTTCCACCATACTCTCGCCGTCCCGGTACTTGAGGTTCACTATCTTCCTCATCAGGGAGGTCCGGTTCAACGCATTCTTCCTCTCGTAGAGGCCCGACAGCTTCTGCCACATCTCATATGCGTTGGTGTCGTTCGCCACATGTTGTAGAACGCTCACGTCGACGTATTGCCGAATGGTTGCAACGGCTTTCCGGTTCAGAAGCCTCCATTCCGTCTCAAGTACCCCCTTGGGTATTTCCGACCTGTCGATCGGTTCATACAGGTCCCGAACAATGAGCAGATCCTCCATCTTTATCTTCCAGTCGGCGTAGTTCTGCGCATTCAGCACCATCATCCCCGGCTGCCTGCTGTTGCCGCCTTCCATTTTCTGCACTTGCAGTCGCTCTGATACCAAATTGATAGAAATTGACGCTTTCAAAAAAACCTTCAGCTCTCGGCCACAACCGACGAAACACGAGTCAATGCAGCAGTAAATCGAAAAACACAGAGAGAGACTCGAATGCACAGGGTTTAGCGTGGAAAACCCTAGACGGGAAAAACCACGGGAGTGCAAGACTCCAACTATCACTATACGCAGGGAATGTACAATGGCGAGCTGCAAGGCGACGACCTTGAGCTCGCTGTCCTCGCCACAAGCGGCGGTATTACACAGAGGCGTCGACCTCTTCCTTTCTCTCTCTCTCTCTCACTCTCTCTCTCGGCTGCTCTCACTTCGCTCCCTCTAAGTGGAAAACAGAAAAATGAGCAACAACAACAAAACTGTTTGCCCTAAGTCATATTTATACACATATGACTTTCGGGCTATTTACAAATATAGCCTAGAGGGCCCTTGGCAAACATATTCACAAATATGTCCCCGCATCCGGATCTCTCTCCGGGTACATTCGTCATCCGGCTCCGTAGCCGGGGTCTTCATCATCCGGCTCCGTAGCCGGGGTCTTCATCATCCGGATCCGAAACCGGGTCTTCATCATCCGGTTCTGATACCGGGTACTCCTCATTCGGGTCTTCATTCCCGATTCCCGGACATCTGACCATCCCATCCGGAGGGACCGTAATCCCAACAAATTTCACCATGCTGCACGAACAAAAACACCTTTTCCCGTTCTCAATATCTCGAGGACAGAGTTTTCCTTTCAAAGAACGAATTGTGAGGCTATGCGATCGTGCGTGTTTCGACAACACTTGATATAGGACCAAACTTATATATATCTGTGGCTAGGAAAAGCCTGTATAAAGGCTAAGATTCTCATGGAATGCATGGAAACTTATTGCCGTAGAAATTATGCACGGAGAGCAGGGCAGGGCTATGCAGTTCATGAAAACATGTTTTAGGGGGTTGGTATGCAATTTATGCAAACATATCTTCTGCTTGTGCAGAAGATTATATATGTAAATTCATGCAAACAATCTTCTTCGCGGAGCATTTCTGAGTCATGAATCGGTTTGTATATCAATGGAGAGCAGAACATCCTTTACAAAACTTAAAGGAATGTCCACCAAAGATAACAATTTGTTATGGGAAGAGCTCTTCAACGACCCTTCTCAATTCTGGGACAACAGAAACAGTAAGGTAAAAATCCTCTCTTAGATGGTTTCATGAGAAATTAAAGAAAGTTTTTTTTATCTCTGCATATCTTTTCTGTTTTTTTTCCGTAGAATGCTTCATGAAGATATACTGACTTCTTAAAACTATGCTTAAATTTAGATGATTGCATGCACTTATACTTTTTCTGAGTCGCCGGTATTTTTTGAAATTTTTTTCTGGATGATTTCATGGAATTTATAAGCTTCATTGGAAGGGTTTAATTGGATGGAGTTTTTATTTTTATGGTTTATGTTGGAGGATTTCATGCTTTTTATTTTATATTTTGACCCTAGATTACCCCAAATTCTCCTGATTTTCGTCACAAACAGACACGGGCATCCTTATGGATTCATGGTTTCCAAAACCCATCTTGGGTTACCCAAAAGTTATCGAGATTCCCAATGAAAGAAGTGTTAAATGATAGAGCTTCCTCAGAAAACGTTGAGTCGTCTGATCGAATGACATTTTTGGGCTCAATAAAGTTATGCGGAACAAAGAAGAACTTGCGAAAGGGCCGAAAATTGCATGCCGAGATCATTGAAAAAAAGCTATTTCCAGGAGATGGGCATATCAGTACTGCCTTGCTTAGTATGTATGCCAAATGTGGTGCTTTTGAAGAAGCTAAAGAAGTTTTTGATCAGATTCAAATCCGAGATGTTATATCATGGAATGCTTTGATTTCGGGCTATGCCCAAAATGGGCATGGAGATGAAGTTTTGAAGCTTGTTTTTCAAATGGGAGAATATGGCATTGCCCCGGATGGAGTGACATTTGTTTGTGTTTTGAAAGCTTGTGGAACCATGAGGAATCTTAAGATGGGAGAAGAGATACATTCCAGCATCACTAAACAAGGTCTCCTGGAGAATGATATTGTTCTCGGGACAGCTTTGGTTGATATGTATGCTAAATGTGGTGCTCTCGAAGAAGCACAGCAAGTATTTCATAAGCTTCCAATCCGAAATATTGTCTCGTGGAATGCATTGATTACAGGCTATACTCACTATGGGATGCATGATGAAGCCTTAAATTCATTCTATAGAATGCAAGATGAAGGTATCTCACCTGATGTTGTAACCTTTGTTTGCATTTTGAAAGGTTGCAGTAACACAAAATCACTAGAGATGGGAGAGGAGATACATCTCAAGGTCAATCAACAGGGGCTATTGGCAAAGAACCTTATTCTAGGTACAGCCTTGGTGGATATGTATGCTAAATGTGGTAGGCTTCAAAAAGCTCAAGAGGTTTTTGACGAGTTGGCAACACGAGATGTGGTATTA
The DNA here is from genome assembly GCF_043228905.1 of Azolla caroliniana. Taxonomy (NCBI): domain Eukaryota; kingdom Viridiplantae; phylum Streptophyta; class Polypodiopsida; order Salviniales; family Salviniaceae; genus Azolla; species Azolla caroliniana. Next base: position 7,756,957 of record NW_028230452.1, read on the forward strand.
TGGAGTGCATTGATTGGAGGGTATATGGAACATGGACTGGCTAGTGAATCTCTAATTTTGTTTAGAAAGATGCGAGATGAGGGTATTGCACCAGATGCCGTCACTTTCATTTGTGTTTTAAAAGCTTGTGCCAGCATCAGATCTCTTGAAATGGGAGAGGACATATATGCTGAGGTTTGCAAGAATGGGTTGTTGGAGAAAGACATTGTGCTTGGTAACTCATTAGTGGACATGTATTCAAAATGTGGTCTATTAGGAAAAGCACAAGAAGTGTTTGATAAGCTTAAGGTTCGAAATGTTGTATCTTGGAATGCACTGATAAGTGGGTATACTCAACATGGGTTGAACGATGAAGCTTTGAGCTGTTTCAGACAAATGAGAGATGAAGGTATTTCCCCTAATGTTGTCACCTTTACGTGCATCTTGAAAGTTTGCAGCACCATAAGATCTCTTGATATAGGGCAAATGATACATGAAGAGGTGAGAAAGCAAATGCTACTAGAAAATGACATTATGGTCGGTATTGCATTGGTAGATATGTATGCCAAATGTGGTGAGTTAGAAAAAGCACAAAATGTATTTGATGTGATTCCACTACGAGATGTGGTCATTTGGGACGCATTAATTAGTGGGTATGCTCAACAAGGGCTTGTCGATGAAGCTTTATGCCGCTTAAAGAAGATGCAAGATGATGGTTTCACTCCAGATGTAATTACTTTTAATAGCGCTCTGAAAGCTTGTGGCACCACAGGGTTCCTAAATATTGGAGAAGATATCAATTACCAGATTAGGAGATTAGGGTTATTACAAAAAGACATAGTGCTTGGTAAAACATTGGTGGGTATGTATGCCAAATGTGGTGAGCTAGGAAAAGCACATGAAGCATTTAATGAGCTTCAGGTTCAAGATGTTGTATCATGGAGCTCATTGATGGCATGTTACGCCCAATTAGGTCAAGCTAAAAGATGTCTAATCTTATTCAATGACATGATTAGTGAGGGTATAGTTCCTGATCCAGTTAGCTTCCTGGTTCTCTTGACCGCATGTAGTCATGCGGGTATTGTAGAGGAAGGTGAAAAAGTTTTTGATGATATGGATGGTATCTACAATCTTGTTCCAACCCTAGAGCATTATGCATGCATGGTTGATATGTTTAGCCGTGCAGGGCAGTTTAGTAAAGCTTTAGCTATGCTTGAAAAGGTGCCAGCCTCTGATCATCTGCCATTATTGTTGGCATTTTTGGGTGCTTGCCATAAAGGAGTGAACGCTGAACTTGGGAAATGGGCATTTCAACGGTCATTACAATTGGATGGCAAGTCTAGAGCAGCTTATATTTGCATGGGAAATATTTATGCTATTTCTGGTATGTATACATGTGCAAGCGTGTGAAATTGAAGCATTGATTAATGTATAATCGAAAACATTTGTATAGGTGGACCAATGTTCATGACATTTTATTTATTTATTATGGGTGAAAGCAACCATCAACCATCCTTCACCTTGATCTATGTATATCTCATGCTGGTCATGAAAGTGAACACTTATACCATTATACAAAATGGGATTCGTTAGGATTACTTTACATTTTCAAGTACAAAAAAATCCAATGAAATGGTGTAATGCTTTTTGTTTCCCAAGACATTTCCATATTTCATTAAGAGTGAAATATATGAAACGTCTTGTTGGGTTCTTGCTTTGAATCCCAAAAAAACTTGCCCACTTTAGGGTTATGAGAGTATATATAGACAAGGGGAAAAAACCTCCTAAAGAGGGAAAAAATGCCCCTGTTGTCCCAAGTGTGTTCACACATCACTACCGGAATATGTCAACAAATCCCCCTTGGGAGTGATGCGGTGAACAAGGAGCTAGCACTTATGGCTAAGCAAGTGCCAAGCTATGTGGATAGAGATCAATCCACAAATGGAAGTAGGCCTAAAGCTTTGCGGAAAGCTTCAAACTTCTCCTTAGGCAAAGCCTTTGTGAAGAGGTCTGCAATGTTCTCTTGTGTAGGCACATAAGCCAAACTGATCACTCCAGCGGAGAACCTTTCCTTAACATAGTGATAATGCACCTCAATGTGCTTAGTGCGAGCATGGAACAGAGGGTTCCTCGCAATTGCCATTGCGCTTTGACTGTTAGTGAAGAGGATGGTGGCCGAAGACTAACCAACACCCAAATAAGTTAAAAGGCGTCTGAGCCACACACACTCTACTGTAGCTGTGAAAGCTGCCCTATACTCAGCCTCACAACTAGAAGTGGCCAAAGTAGGTTGCTTCTTGCTCAACCAAGATATGCATGAGCTACCAAGCATGAAGCAAAAACCACTTGTGGATTGGCGGCCAATCAGAGTCATAAAAAGCATGCAGGTCTGGCAGTACTGTTCCCCCCTTGGGATAAAATAGCCCAAGTGACCGGGCACCACTCAAGAGCGAAAGATGCGCGTAACTGCTTGCCAATGCTTAACTCATGGGCAATGCATAAACTTACTCATCTGAGAGACAACAAACTGAATATTAGGTTGGGTTATGCATAAGTAAATTAAGCATCCAATTGCCTGCTGATAGAGAACAACATCAAAAAATGCATCTCCAACATCATGAAGGCTCAAACGTAAACCTGTCTCCATGGGAATGGCAATAGGTTTACAGTCTTCAAGGCCAACACCTTGCAATAATGTGTCAATGTATTTCAATTGACACAAAGCTATTCCACCATCAACTTGCATAAATTGAATGCCCAAATAATGATGCAAATGCCCCAAATTTAACATCTCAAAAGAGGCATGCAAATCAGCTTGAAAGTCAACAATATGCTTCTCATTAGGACCAGTGAGCAACATATCATCGACATACACAACCATGATCAGAAATACATCAACACGCTTAACATATAAGGTGCTTTAATTTGGACTATTCTCAAACCAAATGCAATCAAATAGGCATGTATCTTTTCATACCAAGAACGTGGTGCTTGCTTCAAGCCATATAATGCCTTTCTCAACCTGCACACTTTATGTTCATGCCCTTTCTGCACAAAACCACGAGGCTGAGATATATACACTTCCTGATGAAGATCACCATTTATAAATGTTGTTTTAATGTCTAATTGATGTACATTCCAACCACGATGAGCTACGATGAACATTAGTCATACGACAGGTAGGAGCAAAGGTCTCACCAAAATCAATGCCTTCTTCTTGGGCATAACCTTTCACAACAAGCCTAGCCTTATACCTGTCAATTGTTCCATCAGGTTTATGCTTCAACTTATATACCCACTTAGTGCCAATAGCCTTCTTGCTAGGAGGCAAGTCACATAAAGACCATGTACCAGTCTTCATAATAACGTCATATTCTAATTGCATAACAACCATCCAATTTTCTGAATTTTGTGCTTCATCAAAAGAAACATGCTCATTCTCATCACAAAGACTAGAGGCAACTATAACATAACAATCTGATGCAAAAGAAGCACTATGATAACCTGAGCAAGTACGGTATGACAAAGGAAAATCCAAGTTGATGTCTTGCAAAGTCTGCAACAACCATTTAGGCACAGCCTTTGCCTCTTCTATATTAGCCCTCTCATTAATAAGTGCATCATGTAAGTCTACATCAGAAATAGAATGATCTGCATCTGATTTGCATCATTATGGGTGGCTTCCAAAGGCTGAGAAGGTGCCTCAATTGGGCCAACACTTAACTGTCCACTTGTAAAAAGAGGCAACAAAGTGTCATACACATCTCAGGAGTTAACTGGTGTCTCCTTGATACATGAAAGAAGTGGCCCTTCTGCCGGCCTTCCCTTCAATTGAGTGGCTGAAGCCCCGCCACGCCCCTGGCTGGTAAGCGCTATGCGCCATTCCTTTAACGTAATGAACGTTGAGGGCGCGCGCCATTCCTTTAATTGCATCCTCCACAAAAATGACATCACAACTGACCAAAATGTGTTTAGATTGTGGATGATACATACAATAGCCATTACTTTCAAAACTGTATCCTACAAAAATACATTTCACTGCTTTATCGTCCAATTTTTTGCGTTGTTGTTTAGGCACTAATGCATATGCCAAACAACCAAAAACACGCAGATGAGCAACAGATGGCTTTTGGCCATGCCAAGCTTCATATGTGATAGAGTGCAGTGCTCTTAGTGGGACACCTGTTAAGTACATATGCTGCACACATGACAACCTCAAGCCAAAAACTATGTGGTAAAGTGTAACTTTTGACCATACACCTCGCCATTTCCATGAGTGACTTGTTCTTTCTTTCAACAACTCCACTTTGTTGAGGTGTATACGACACTGTACACTGATGTTTTATCCCACGTTCAACCAGAAATGCATTAAACTCAGAAGACATATACTCCCCCCCTTGATCAGAATGGAGGGTGCCCATTTTACATGTTGACAGATTTTCAGCCAAAGCTAGAAACTGTTTGAAGCACAGAAACACTTCGGACTTTGCCTACATGCCTAGATAAGTCATCAATGAAAGTCACGAAGTAAAGATAGTTCCCAAGAGAATGTGTCTGCATAGGACCACAAGCATCACTATGAACAAGCTGCAATTTCTACGTAGCTCTAATGGAACCATTTTTTGGAAAGGATGAACGTTGCATTTTGCCCAAAATACAACCTTCACAAACATGCTTCCGAGGTGCCTCAAGTTTGGGCAAGGAGGACACCATTTCAGATTTCTGCAGGCGAAGCAAACTTGCAAAATTCGGATGACCAAAGCGTGCATGCCAAATCTTTGCATCTAAAATGCCCTGATAATCTTGTATTGCACATGCTGAATTGTTTATAGATTTTTCATAAGTGTAAAGAATCAAGTATGATTCTTGTGTAGCGGGAAAGATATGTGTTATGTGTATGTGTGAGAGAAAATCGAGAAGAGAAGAGAAGACACAAGATGGATAGATAGAATGGAAAATAGAATGCTCAAGAAGAAGACGATGTATATTCACAAGTAAATTAAGAGATACAATAATGTAGCATTACATGGAGTCACAACCGACTTAGTATGAAGTATGAGGAGTGGCTTTATATATAGTCACCCTCTCTCTTCATTAACTAACTACAACAACAACTCTCTCTTGATATGTGACTCATTACTTATGTGTCATAGAATATGATTCTATGACACATAGTTAATGTGTAGAGAGTAGTGGTGTGACTCTTGACCTTTGAGTAATCATAGATTCTCAAAATGTGTGTTCACACGTTGCACTATGTTGAGCTTGATTCTCAACACGCCCCCTCAAGCTCAACTTGATGTCCACTTCGACTGGTATCCGGTTCGGACGATCTCCGGTTCTCGCTTGTACTCCCCCTCAAGCTTGGCAAGTCAGGAATCGTCAATCCAAGGTCCGACATGAATTGCCGAAGCTTATCGGCTCCTAGGGCCTTGGTGAAGATGTCGGTTGTTTGAAGATTTCATGTTGATGTGTAGAAGATCGACATCTCCGGCCTGAACATGCTCTCGAATGAAATGGTAGTGCACTTCGATATGATTTGTGTGTGCGTGGAACACCGGGTTCCGAGCTAGATATGTACTGCTCATGTTGTTGCAGTAAATGGGATTCAGATCCTTGATGGGAACGCCTAGATCCTTCAAAATCCTCTTGAGCCGTACGGCTTCACATGCAGCTATGGTTGCGGCCTTGTATTCGACCTTCGTAATCAAAAGTGCGACGGTAGACTGCTTCTTACTACTCCAAGATATTGCTCCGCTACCGAGCGAGAAGACAAATCCGGAGGTCGATCGTCGATCAGCTCTATAGTTGGTCCAGTAGGCATCCGTGTACCCTTTGAGTCGAATTGGTGTGGCCGATGCATAGAGGATGTCGTAATCCATTGTGCCGCTCACGTATCGTAATACTCGCTTAACGCAATCGAAATGGATATCTCACAGAGTTTGCATGAATTGGCTAAGGAGGCCGACCGGATAGTTGAGGTCGGGTCGAGTGATCGTGAGGTAGATGAGGCTCCCGCTTAGTTGGCGATATTGAGTCGGCTCACACTCGTTTGTGCCGGAGTTGACATCTAGTTTGAGGTTTCGATCGAGAGGGGTTGCCACAAATTTGCACTCTGTCATCCCGATCTTGTATAATAAGTTGAGAATGTAGTGCCGTTGAGAGATCATAATGCCGGTCGGAATCCGAATTACTTCGATGCCTAGGAAGTAATGAAGTTCCTTCATGTCTGTCATCTTGAATTTGTTGGAGAGGAGGGACCTTGTTGATGTCGACTAAACTTTCTCCTCCAATGACCAAATCATCCACGTATAGGATGATGACAATCGAGCTTCTAGAGTCGTTTCGTATGTAGAGGGAGTTGTCAGATTTCAACATTCGAAAGCCGATTTGATGAAGATATTGCGTAATCTTCAACTGCCAAGCACGCAGTGTTTGCTTGAGGCCGTAGAGAGGCTTCTTGAGTAGGCATATAGCTTTCGGATGAATCCTAGATTCAAAGGTGGGTGGGTGTACTATGTACACCTCCCTTCTAATTCGCCTTGAAGAAAGGCGTTCTTAACGTCTATTTTTAGCCAAAAAAACACGAGTACTATTAGTACTAAGTAATTATAAAAAAGTTTTTAAAATAATCGGAAAAATTTATAATCTTTTTAGGGATTGGGGTGGGGGTAGTGTTGGGGACAAGGTCGTCAGTGCGGAAGAACAAACAACATTTGTGATGTTGAAGGACCTGTGTATGAGAATGAAACAAGATACAGAGAGAGAGAGAGAGAGAGAGAGAGAGAGAGAGAGAGAGAGAGAGAGAAACAAAGAAAGAAAGATATATTAATGTCTTCTAAGGCCAAATTTGGCCCATGAGACAATTGGTTTACAACAAAAGAGTATTTATCCAGTCATCATAACTAAAATAAAATTAAGTAAAAATTAGAACTTAAACTAAAAGAGTTCTAGTAGTGTACAATATGTAGTATACTCGAAAGTGACTATACACTAAGCCTAATTTTATTTCCACCCAAGCCTCTCGAAAAGAAGTGGGGGGTCAAAGGGTCTTGATGTGGGTTCCAATGTAGAGAGTGCCCTAGCCATGGCTTTTAGGCGGTGTAGCTCACGTTCCCTTATTTTCAATATTGCTTCCACATCACGTCGAGTTGCTTTGAAACCCGGCACCCGAGGACGTCTGGTTCTTCTCTGGTTTTCTGCCTCATCAATGGAAAGGCCGAGTGGTGCAAGTGTGTCAGCATTTGTTGTCTCCTCATGTTCCTGAAAAACTTCATTTGTTACATGTTCGTGATCATTAGCAACATTATTGTCAACATTTTGTAACTTATTCTCTCTGTGTTGTTTTAGCTCTAGAATGTATTTGCCTAATTTCTTTATATCTAGAGTATCTAATAGTTTGGGGAGGGTGGGAGACGAACCAAGTATGTCTTGGTATTTTGCCCTTATCTCGGCATAGGTTGGACACTTGCATGTAAAGTGGTACTCGTCCTCTATCTCTATGTGACATAACCTACATATCCTTTCCTCCCTAGGGACTCCACTAGTACGACCATTCTCAATCTCAAGTTGGTGAGATGATATTCTAAGTTGTCCAATGGCAACCCTTAGTGCATGTGGTAAGAATACATCTAGATATTTTGGCCGCGTGATAAAACCTAACTCAGAGAAGTGCACGAAGTGTTTCTTATAGTACAACATTTTAGATGGGAGTGGCTCTAGTGGGGTGATCCATTTACACCGAGTGTAAATTTCCCATATTTCTTGGCGTATTACTTTATTGCGGTCCTCATGAGAGATTAAAGTGTTATCACTCGTGTGGTTGTACCTAAGGGGAGGTAGGTTATTAATGTCTAGACCATTCGCAAGAAGCCAACTCACCATCATGCCATACCATGAGCTAGTATAGTCGGACTCATACAATGATCGAGAGGCCTTAAAGGCTTGATGAGATATTCTATCATGTGGTTGGCTATGTATCCTGTGAATGAAGACTACAAGTCGAAAAAGTGCCTCTACTAACATTGGGGGTAACGTGAACTCAGCCCTAATAATGTCATGTGGTATAGTCGATTTGCTTCGGAGTTGGCGTGATAGCATCATCACCAATGGTCTCTCTAATTGCGTCCACATGAAAGATGGTAATCCTGGAGCCCAAACCGCTGATGCATACATGAGGGAGGGGGTCACTAATGAGTCAAAGAGCCACCCTTTAGTCCGTGGCTCTTGAAAGTGTGCTTGGTGGCATTGTCTCTCTAGGAGTGAGAGGGATGCATGTCCTCTCGTGAGTCTATCCTTCGCTGCCTGTGTCATCGAAAATTTACCTAAGCGGGCACTAAAAGTGACTCCGAGATAGACGTATGATCCAACCACCTCGACTGGGCTATGGGAGATAGTTAGGTGACACTTAGCTCTAACTTGGGCCAATGTGTGGAAGATAAGGACTTTCGTTTTCCCTAGATTCACTACCAATCCTCGTTGTACACAAAAGTCATCTAAGGCATTAAGGTGCCTTTGTAGGTCGTGTTCAGATTCAGAGAGCAAAACGAGAGAGAGAGATAGGCACAAAGAAACGTTTTATTTCTCAATAGCAACAGTTACAAAATGACAACCAACCGACTTTTACTAAAGGTTACAAAGTCACTATATATAGTGACTATCCTAGGGCAACTGCCCTTTGTGCTATTTACAGAAATAGCCCAAACTTGGGCAAAAGAGGACAGTGTGCTATACACTCGTATTCGACACTCCCCCGTAATGGGCGTATACATGGGTTATACTAAAGTTATAGGTATGTACAAGGTGTTCGGACAGATCGGTTTTGTTCGAGTCGGTAGGATCCGAAGACTGAAGCCCGAACCGGCCGGGTCGGAATAGCTGAAGCTGATCCTTAAAGAACCGATGTCTGTTGTTCGAAACCATCATGTGTTGTGTGTCCGACTTTAACCTGACCGATTTTTCGTTACGCCCATCTGGTGCCGAAGGGACCGAAAACGATCCGCCGAAAGACACTTGGTCATTCCATCTACGACATTATCGGTTGTGAATATTTTCTCGAGACCGATTTTCCCTGAAATGATGTAGTCCCGAACGAAGTGATATCGAACGTCGATATGCTTGGAGGCGTTGTGGTGAACCGGATTCTTTGACAAAGCAACAACACCCTGACTGTCGCTGTAGACAATTGGAGCCGAGTCGAGGTCGACTTCTCGAAACGTGTACACCAGCCGACCGAGCCATAAAGCTTCTTTTGCCGCATCGGACGTAGCTACATATTCCGCTTCAGTCGTTGAGGTGGCTGTGCACTCCTAAAGTTTCGACTTCCACAAGATTGCTCCATTGCCGAATTGTTGATTTTTGACTATCCACGCAGCCGACGAAGTCCGAGTCGGTGTAACCGACTACGCTTGAGGTTGAGTTCGGGCCAAAAAGAATGTCATGGTCTTTTGTGCCAGCTAGATATCTGAACACATGCTTGACTACGTTCCAGTGCGATTGGCTTGGGTTGTGCATGAATCTGTTGATGACTCCTACAACGTGAGAAATATCAGGCCGTGTTGCGACCATCGCGTACATAAGGGAGCCGACTGCCGGTGCATACGGTACCGACTTCATATCTTCCCCCTCCAGACTAGATGTCGGGCAATCTCGCTGAGACAATCCAAGGTTAATGGGGAGCGGGGTCGAAGCAGACTTGGCCGAGTGCATGTTGAAGTGTTCCAAGACACGTTCGATGTTGTCGTTTATCGCGATGCCGACTAATCTTCATACCAAGTATGTGTCTTGCCGGACCAAGGTCCTTCATGGCAAACTTCAACTGCAGTTTCCGAACAAGTTCGGTGAGCTCTCCGGCATGTCAGCCGGAGAGTAGCATGTCGTCCACGTAAATGATGAGGAAGACGGGAGACCTGACTTGAGCTGTTTTGGTGAAGAGACAATGGTCCTCATCGCTCTTGGAGAAGCTGACCGATTGGATGAAGTTGTCGAACTTTTTGTACCATTGTCGAGGTGCCTGTTTTAGGCCGTATAAACTCTTCCTGAGTCGGCAGACTAGATGTTCCTGGTCGGATGCCACAGCCTTTCGGCTGCTCCATATAGATTTCCTCTTGTAGGTCACCGTGGAGGAATGTCGTTTTTACATCTAGCTGGATCATCTCCAAGTTGTCGGCGGCCACGACGCTGAGCATGAAACAAAGGGTTGTCATTTTCACCACTGGTGAAAAGATTTCGTCGAAGTTGACGCCGTGTTCTTGATGATATCCCTTCGCAACTAGTCTGGCCTTGTACTTTGGGTTGGTCGAGTCGGACGTCTCTTTTAGTCGATAGACCCACTTGCACGGAAGAGCACGCCGATTCTCCAATAATTCGACCAAGTCCCAAGTCTTGTTTGCGTGAATGGAGTGCATTTCCGACTCCATCGCCATATGCCAGGTGGCTGAGTCGGCAGATGCCGATGCTTCTTCATAAGACGTCGGTAAAGAAAATTCCGGGAGAATACCTTTCCGGAGATTGCGACAGTCTCTCGGATCTTCGAGGTATGACTATACTGGTCGCACCGGGTATAGGTGTCGGATGGTCGGAAGCCGAGTCACTTGGCTGTGTTGAATCGGTGGATTCAGTGCGGGAGGTGTCCATTACCCGTGAAACCGATCTTGTGTTCTGGGCTGGGCCTTCATGAAGGGTTGGCATTTCGGAGAATATTACCCTTTGGACTTCAATAGGCCTTTCGGCCATTTTATGTGTTGAGCGGCAAGCTCAACTGGAGCCGGATCGACTGAATAAGCCTGAGCCGGCAAGCGAGACGGATCGGTAAGCTGTGAGCAACCGAGCTGGCAAGCAACAGAGCCGGTGAGCTGGGGAGCCGGTTAGCCAGATCCAATCAGTAACTGGAAGCCTAGTATTAGTGTAGACTACTAAGCAATTATAGTCTTGTAGTAAGTGTTAGATGCTCGTGTGAGCATTGAAGTACGCGGTACTTCTGTCAGTCCCACGAGGACTTGTATAAATAATGCTACTGAGCATAGTTGTATGTATAGAGTGTTTTTATCGTTTTTTCATATAGCCTTGAAGTTTTGCTCTCTCTGTCTCTCCCGTGTACTCTGTGTATTCTCTGCTTTCTCTATTTTCTAATGCTTCTGCAAGTAATCGTTTACATGGTATCAGAGCATGAGGGTTGAGAACCTTTGCAGCCGACAAACGCTTGAAAGCAAACCCTAACAGGTCGTAATAACAGTAGACAGAGAAGTGATGGATAGAGGAATGGCTAGCTCGCTCCCTGTGGAGAAACTCGACAGATCCAACTACGCATCTTGGTCGTACAAGATGCACTAGTACCTACTTGGGCATGGCTACTGGAGTTTCGTCGAAGGAGCCAACAAAACAGCACCTGATGCGACACATAAGGATTTCCCAGTGTGGGAACAATTGGCAAGTAGAGTGATGTACTACTTCGCGTCCAGTGTCGGAGACCAGCTGTTGAGCCACATCCGAGACGCCAAGACGCCGAAGGAGGCTTGGGGAAACCTGAAGAAGGTTTTTGCCACGAGCACTACAACCCGAAAGCTGCAACTCCGACAGGAGTTGAGCAATGTCCGACAGAAGGACATGTCAGTGGCGGATTATATGGCCCGGATCAAAGAGATCTATGACTCGCTTGCCTCTATCAACGTTACTGTAGAGGAAGACGAGATGGTACAGGTCTGTCTTGGGGGCCTGGCGTCTAAGTTCAGAGCGTTCCGAACAGCGGTTTGTACAAGGGAGAATACGTCGTCATTTTTCGACTTACAGTCGATGCTCCTTGTAGAGGAGAACCACGCCGGTGCGTCAACTAGCACACCCATTGATAGCCGGATGTTGTACACGGAAGCGGATCGGTCCCATGGGCGTGGTGGACGAGGCGGGTCGGCACGCAATGGAGGCTTCCGACAAGACCAGGAACAAAGGCACAGAGAACGTGCCGATAATAGTTCCGGACCCTCCGGGAGCAGGGGGAGTCATGGCGGCACAGGAAGATGGCAAGAGAAGACTGCAACGGAATGCTGGTACTGTGGCAAAAAGAGCCACAGAGAAAGCGAGTGCTGGAGAAAACGCGCCGATTCGGACAAATCCGGATCCGGCAAGGCCGGCAAGGATGGCCGGCAAAGCTCGCACTACGCGAAGGGATCGGGAGGATCCAAGAACGGTAACGGGCCAGCCTTGGTGATGAAGCACGAGGCGAACTCGATGAAGAAGACCACTTCCAAATCGGAGGAAGTGTGGTATGTTGATTCTTGTACGTCGAACCACATGACGAGCCATAAAGAGTGGTTCTCCTTTTTGGAGAAACCGGATCAACCACGAGTATTCGAAACCGGAGATGACACTCGTCACCTAATTGTGCACGTCGGAGAAGTCCCTTTGAGCCACGTCAAACAGAAAGGGAAGCTGATGAACGTATTACACGTTCCGACAATCACGAAAAACCTGGTGTCGGTCAGACAGATCGTCGACCAGGGGATGCAGGTGCGGTTTACACACCTTGGGTGCTTCATCGAGGAAGAGGGCCAGATTATTGCGCAAGGGCGCAGAGACGGGAGGATGTTTATCCTCGACACCAATGACATCGGCACCGCTCTGTTTGCAAAAGGACAGAAGGTCGAATCGGACATTGACCTGTGGCACAAGCGGATAGGCCACGTCAATTACCGGAGGCTTCAAGACCTACAAACGAAACAAGTTGTTTTCGGTTTGCTGGAGTTTAGCGGCCGGAAGGCCCAAGTATGTGAAGCCTGCCAACTCGGGAAGCAACACCGGCTTCCATTCCCCACCGAACGTAACCAGAGCCGTAACAAGCTCGACCTTATCCATTCGAATGTGTGGGGACCGGCACAGAATGTTAGTCTTGGCGGGAGTCGATATTTCGTCTCCTTCATCGACGACTATACGCGGCACACATGGATCTACCTCATTGAGCTGAAGAGTGAAGTCTTTGAGTGTTTCCGAAGTCTCCAAAGCATGGTGGAACGGGAATTGAAGAGGAAGATCAAATGCCTGCGGTCGGATGGCGGAAAAGAGTACTTTTCCGGCCAATTCAACGATTATCTGCAACAAAAGGGAATTCGGTGAGAGTTCAGCTGCAGATACACACCGCAACAGAACGGTGTTGCTGAAAGGAAGAACCCGTCGCTTATTGATGCGGCAAGGGCAATGCTGGAGGAGAAGAGCATGCTCAAATTCTACTGGGCGGAGGCAGTCCGAACAACTGTCTACATCCAGAACCAGATCGGTGACAAGGTGTCAGCTCACGAGCTGTATTTCGGGCGCAAGCCGAATTTGAGACACCTTAAGATCTTCGGTAGCATTGCATATGTGCTTGTACCGGAAGAGAAGTGGAGGAAGCTGGATTCAAAATCGGGAAAATGCATCCTAATCGACAATGCTCAAGAGCAGAAGGGTTATAAGTGTTATAACCCCTGGACAAAGCAATCCGAGTTAGTCAAGGTGTCGAGTTCAATGAATCGGCATCGTGGTACTCCTTACCGGCTCCAACTTCCGAATCCGACCCGGTGCTGGTGGATGAGGCTAGTGAGCCTGAATCGGCCCAGGTAAAGGATGATGAAGCGTGGACTCAGGATGAGAGTCCAGAATCGTTCCGGTTGAGCGGGCCAAATGAGAGACTCAGTCAATCTGACCAGTCCGATGAGGAACTGGCGAGTAGTGGAGACTCTGCCGTGCAGTCCCCGCGCAAGGAATCGAGGCGACGGTTCACGCGCAAAGAGAAGGGGAAGAAGAAGATGGCGGAATTCGAAACTGGCAACGATGAGTCAGATTAGTGTGCATCCGACTCCGGCAAGGAGAAAGGAGGATCTTCAGCAACAAAGACTGAACCGACCAAGAAGGGCCTCAAACCGGGTAACAATGAGTTACGTCGGTCCACCCGCTAGAAGGATCCCGTCAAGCAGTACGGGTACAATGAGTACATGGCGCATCACTATGCATACATGACTAAGGTGGCGGAAGTGCGTGAGCCGGAGAGCTATGAAGAAGCAGCCAAGGACACCAATTGGCGTGCCGCTATGGAGGAAGAAATGCGGGCACTTGATGTCAACAAGACATAGTACCTGGTTGACCGTCCTTGTCATTGTAAACCGATCGGATGCAAGTGGATATACAAGGTAAAGTAATACGCCGACAGTTCTGTTAACCAGTATAAAGCCCGGTTAGTCGCGACGGGATACGTGCAGACCCATGGAAACGACTACGATGAGACCTTCACTCTGGTAGCGAAGATGACGACGGTTCGTGTGGTGCTGGCGGTTGCTGCAGCAAGGGGGTGGCATCTTCACCAGATGGATGTGAAGAATGCGTTTCTTCAGGGTGATCTTGAAGAAGAAGTTTTTATGACTCAACCCCTCGGCTTTCCATCGGAGATGAACAAGTTGGCGGTATGCCGACTGAAGAAGTCGTTGTACGGCTTGAAGCAAGCCCCTTGAGCTTGGAATGCGAAGATCACGCATTGGTTGCGTAAGATGGGGTTTGTGGCCTCCAAATCAGACTCTTCGTTGTTCATCCTGCAAGGCTCAACCGGCCCGGTATGTATACTGCTGTATGTTGATGATCTAGTCATCACCGGACCGGGTGTTCCAGAAATCAACCGCATCAAGTCCCTGTTGTCGGATGCATTTGAGATGAAGGACCTGGGGGACCTTCATTATTTTCTTGGGATCGAGGTGATCCGAACCCCCGACGGCATATTACTCTCACGATGACATTACGTCTTCAATATGGTGTAGAAGTTCGGCATGACAGAATGCCGACCTGTCTCCACACCCTTGGACCAGAACCAGAAGCTTCGTCCTAACTCCGGTCCAGCCTGCAACGAGAAACACTTCCGACAAATTGTCGGAAGCCTTATTTACCTGACTATCACACGCCCTGACATCAGCTATCCGGTCGGGATGATAAGTCAGTTCATGTAGAAGCCGACCGTGGGGCACCTCTAGTGTGCGCAACGGATCCTGCGATATGTAAGCGACACGAAGGACCGGGGACTGTTATACCGACGAGGTATAACCCAAGAGCTCGTCGGTTACACAGATGCCGATTGGGCCGATGATGCATCAGATTGCCGATCAACCTCTAGTTACATGTTTTCCCTAGGTAGCGCGGCTGTTGCGTGGAGCAGCAAAAAGCAGCCAACAGTTGCTCTGTCGAGCATTGAAGCTAAGTATCTGGGAGCTACCATTGCCACCTGTGAAGCCATTTGGCTTTGGCGACTGCTACAAGACTTATGGATCAATGTACCGACCCCGATTCTGGTCTACTGCGACAACATAAGCAGCATATAACTCGCCAAGAACCATGTGTTCCATGCTCGCACGAAGCACATAGAAGTGCATTATCACTTTGTGCGTGAGCGGGTCTTGAGTGGTGAAGTTGAACTACGGTATGTTCACACAGATCGGCAAGTTGTCGACATCTTCACCAAGCCGCTCGGATCGGACAAGTTGCAGCACTTTACCGACATGCTTGGTGTTCAGCATCTTGACGTGCCACACTTGAGGGGGAGAACGGGTAGAGACACCGGAACGGGCAAAGGCAAAGAGACTGCCGATTGCGCCGGTGAGGGAAGAATAGAAGGCAGTAGAGTCAAGAAGGACAAAACCGACCGAAGGAAGATGGCCAAGACCCGGACATGGTTCGATGTGGTGAAGGGCTGGAACAAATCGGGAGCAACGAATTCGGACAAGAGCTGGAACAAATCGGAGACAGTCGATTCGGTTCAAAAGACAGATTTGGAAGAACCGGATCAATTCAAGGCCAAGCATACACGGATGCAACGGAAGTCGATGCCATTGCGGAGAAACCGACGGATCGATAAGCGCCGGAGTCATAACAACGAAGGAGCTCAGAGGGGCCTATTGAGCAGACATACCGACCGAGAAGGTCGAGGCACACAAAACAAGAGGGGTCGCCGCAAACAGACCCGGACCGGATGAGGAGCGCAAGCAAGGAGAAGCGACGCTAGGAGAGGTTGGTTGGAAGAACCGACTGCCATAGAGACTGACACTAAGATCCAACCTCAAGTTGAGTTTGAGGGGGAGTGTTGAGCGGCAAGCTCAACTAGAGCCGGATTGACTGAATAAGCCTGAGCCGGCAAGTGAGACGGATCGGTAAGCTGTGAGCAACCGAGCCGGCAAGCAACAGAGCCGGTGAGCTGGGGACCTGGTTAGCCGGATCCAATCAGTAACCGGAAGCCTAGTATTAGTGTAGACTACTAGGCAATTATAGTCTTGTAGTAAGTGTCAGATGCTCCTGTGAGCATTGAAGTACGCGGTACTTTTGTCAGTCCCACGAGGACTTGTATAAATAATGCTACTAAGCATAGCGTTTTTATCCTTTTTTCATATAGCCTTGAAGTTCTTCTCTCTCTGTCTCTCCCATGTACTTTGTGTATTCTCTGCTTTCTCTGTTTTCTAATGCTTCCACAAGTAATCGTTTACATTATGCATAGCCGACTCGTTGAACACGACGTTCAAACTTCAGACGATTTGTCCGTGCTCGGGGTCCCAGAGTCGGTATCCAATCTCGTCGTCGGGTCCATATCCAAGGAAAACACATTTCCTTGATCTTGGTTCGAGTTTCCGGCGGTCATCTTTCGGTATGAAGGCATACTCCTCATAGCCGAAGATCCTCAGCTTGTCATAATTCGGCTTACTGCCGGTCCATGTTTCCTGAGGTATTTTAAGTCCTAGAGGTCTACTTGGCGGCATATTTATGATGTGTACTGCCGTAAGTAGAGCCTCCGCCCAGAAGCCATCCGACAGTCCGGAGTATTGGACCATGGATACTATGCGTTCTTGAATCGTTTGATTCATGTGTTCAGCAATTCTGTTCTGCTCCGAACTATAGGGTTCCTGACAAAATTTGACGAATGCTGTTTGATTCATGTGTTCAGCAATTCTGTTCTGCTCCGAACTATAGGGTGTCTTATATTCACGTCGAATGCCGCGTTCCTGACAAAATTTGACGAATTCTTCAGACTTCAATTCTCCTCCGTTGTCGGTTCGGAGACATTTTAGTTTCCGACCAGTCTTATTTTCGACCATTGCAAGCCATTCGAAGAAGATCGAGAACACCCGATCTTTGGTTCTGATGGGGTAAGCCCACACCTTCCGAGTCGAGTCGTCAATAAAACTGACTGATGTGGCATCGGGCCACAGACGTCCGAGTGGACCAAATCGAGGGGACTCGATTCTCTTGGTGCTGATATCGGGTGTGATGCGGGTACTTGTTTGCCGTACTGGCAATGTTCACAAAATTGGTGATCCGAGAAGGAGAGTTTGGGGATGTAACCGGCTCTAGATAGGTGCGTTATGTCGGCCTTGTTGAGGGTCCAAGTCGTCCGTGTCATAACGATGACACAGGGATATCAACCAGAAATAAGTCACCCTCTTTGAGTGTGACATATAAAGGGTACAAGGAATGTACCTTTGGTCCTCGGGCAAGTAGGAGGTTCCCTTTGTGGAGTGTCCACGCTCCTGATGAGAATCTGGCATGGATGCCGGTTTCGTCAAGCTGTCCAACTGATATCAAGGGTCTTGAGAGCTCAGGAACGTGTAGGACGTTGTGTAGTACAAGTGAAGAGCCACCCAGAAGGTTGAGCTCTACGGTGCCGATTCCGATTATAGCACAGTGCTGCGAGTTTCCGACTCGAACTGAGTCGGAGTGCCGGTCCAAGTATTGCCAAAACTGAGATCGGTGAGGTGTCACATGATACGATGCGCCCGAGTCCAAGAGCCATGTGCTCAATTCCTCAGTCATAAGCAAAACTTCTGATTCAACTAGGTTCTCTATGGACAATATGTTTGGGTTAGTCGTCAAAATTTCGGCTGAAGAGCCAATGTGGTTGACCTCCTCATGCCGGCTACTCTTGTGATCCACTCTCTGAGCTTTGTCTGTTTTTGCTTTGAGTGCCCGGCAGTCGGCTTTGATGTGTCTCGGTTTCTTGCAATAGTTGCAGATTCGGTTGTCCTAGGACTTGCTCCGGCTTCGTTGATTGTTTGGCGGTCGGGAAGAACTTCTTCCCCGGTTGTTCGATCGGTCGGTCGAACCTTGTACTACGTAAGCTTCATCTCTCGAGTCTTTGGCGAAAGACTTTCTCCGAGTTGCTTCAGTCAGGATTGTGCTCGTGACTTCGGAGTACTCAACGACAACTGTTGAAGCATTGCACACGGTTGTAACGAAAGTTTCCCATGAAGAGGGCAGACTACCCATGAGTATCATTGCTTTGAGTTCATCCTCGATTGCCGTCCCCTGAGACGAGATTTGGGAGCTTATGCTTTCGTACTCGTTGAGGTGTGCCTGAACCGAATCGGATTCCTTCATCCGCAAGTTGTAGAGGCGCCGGATCAGATACATCTTCATTGCATCGACCTTCTTTTCATAAGTTTCCGACAGTGTTTTCCATAGTTCAAAAGTTGTCAAGCACAATTGCACTGTGAAGTACACTCACTCCAATAAGTGCATTCGAATTGTGGCGCGGACGATTCTGTCCAGCTTTAGCCATTCGTTTGCCTTGTATGCTTCTGGAGGATTTTCATTCTCAATCGGGTCTATCTGACCCTTGACTATGAGATAGTCATGCATTTGTTCCTTCCTGAAGTTGAAGTTCGAACCGTCGAACCTCCTTAGACTCATCTCCGATGAGCCGGATGTTGATGCCATCTACTTCGGTTTTGGTTGGTAAGACTCGGTTCAGAGTTGACTATGAACCTTAGTGGGGTGTAGCTGGTCGGTCGGCTCACCGATATCGTTCTAGTCGGTTTTGAACCCGAGTCGGTTTGGTTTCGGATACTTGTTGCTGAACTTGCTCGGCGTGACTCCGGTAACTTGAGGGACAGAACCGGCTGGTCTTCTCGAATGTTGCCAAATCGGAGTGATCCCGGTTAGCTTCCGATTGTATGTCGAATACCGATTACAAGAAACCGATTATTTGGGCCGATTCTGCTTCGGGTGACTGCAACGATGAGAGGGGCAGATCCAACTGATCCTCCCGAATGTCGATCAGCCGAATGAAGCACGAATTTGGTTGTTGCCAGGAGACCAATCTGTAGCAGGTGGTTACAACAAGCGAGTGAATAGCGTCCGGTGACCTATTCGAATGTTGTTTAACCGAATGAAGCATGACTGGGTCGGGTGTTGCACAAGGAGTTCGCCTCAAGCAGTTACAATCACAGGAATAGAGTACCGCCAGCTAGCTTACTCCAATTAGTGATTTAACATAGTGAGATGCAAACTTCTTGTTTCTCTTCTCTCTCCTCTATTCTTCAAGGAGTTACCAAAAACATAATGTTGTGGTGTACCATGACGACCGACTGTGGGTTGAAGAACCTCCAACGCTCTGATACCAAATGTTGGGGACAAGGTCATCAGTGCGAAAGAACAAACAACATTTGTGATGTTGAAGGACCTGTGTATGAGAATGAAATAAGATACACAGAGAGAGAGAGAGAGATAGGCACAAACAACAGTTACAGGGAGTGGGGTGGGGGTAGTACACGTTGCATTTAATGGGGGGAGACAATTGTTGCGTATTCAGGAGTCACGACTGATTTGGGGGCTATTTCCCCCTCACTTTTAATTTAGCATGCCACATTAATTGAATTTGGCACTTCTCACCATTTTGGCATCTCCTCTTCCTCCTTCCAATCGAGCCCATCTCAGATTCACCATTTTTTGGTTCTTTGCATCTCAGGTATTCGCAACACGCGAATGTCCCCAAGATTTGGTTGTTCTTTGTGTCACACATCTTCCCCATCTTCGCCTTTTGTCGGTTTGTCTTCTCCTTCCCTCAGTATTTTTTCTCCTTCCCTCGTATGTCGTCTCCTTCCCTCGGTATCTCTTCTCCATCACTCGGTATGTCTTCTCCTTCCCTCGGTATATCTTCTCCTTCACTTGGTATTACTCTTACATTTCTGTAGCATAAGTTCTCTAGTGTTTATCAGAGTTATTATTTACGGTGTAGGTTATTTTAGAACTGTTTTTAGGCTTTAATATTTATAGTTTATCCTTTCAAAAGGAAACTTTAAGATTTATTATGCTGAAAAGATTATTTCTTCATCGTCATCATGATTATTATTGTCATTATCATCTCCATCTACTTGTTCATTGTTACCATATTACGTTGAGCATATTGTTATTTGTATTATTTCCCGATCTTAATAGAATGATAATCTTCTGCCAATGATGTCTAGCACATGTGGATAACACCTAAAACTTGACTTCTTCTTCTTTTTTCCAAAATGAAGCTACTTTCCCATTAGTTAGGCTTTTATATTAGCCTATTGCTATGGTTGTCTTTCTTAGTATTGTATTGTTTTGTTAAAGGAATATATGATTGTGGCATTATCGTACATGTTTATTCGAAAACTGGTTGATAATTATGTTATGACGTATTAAGTACGTTTATTCTACAATGTATTAAGCATTTATTTTGATTAATTAGGTATTGAAATAACAAGAAATTAGGTGTTGGAATACATGAGAGTGGCAATGGTAGATGTCAAGGAGAGTGAGTTGTCATGTAGCAATTCTATGTCTGAGTGGAGTAAGAGACGGGTGGTTCTTCACTTAGTCCGTTATTTACCAGAAGTAATTGAGAGATTTACCTAGGAAGATTGTAGGGATATTATCTCTAGAGTGTTACACCATCAACTTTTGAATGAGTGCATAGAGAATATTAAGTTTAGAGACCAATGTGTTTCAGAGGAGATTGTAGAGTCTATGAAGTCATCCGTACACTTAGTGAAAGGGGTAGAGAGCATAGATAAACTTGGTGCAAAGAGAGTAGCCCTTCACACGGTTGTAAATGGTACAAGAAAAAAAAAATTAGTGATACTAAAGTCGCCTTAGCCCTTGGTATTCAAAGAAGGAACTTGAGGAAGCATCGGACAAATATATAGTCAAATCAATTTAAGTGGTTGGGGTTAGGCCGTAGACGACGATGTGATGCCTTGTCTCATGAGATTATTGAGAAAGTGGATTCTCTTTGGACAAAAAACACACCTGTCTCACCGAATAAAAAAGATGTATGTAGACAAGTTACGTATAAGTCAGGGTAGGTACTAGATTCACCCAAGACACTTCTTGGAGATGACTGAGGTAATTCTTTTGTTTTTATCTATTTGGTTTTAAATATTTTCTTTTACTAAAGGATTCTATTAACATTAACTATTTATTAACTTAAGTAGGCTGAATTGTTCATGAACTTCAAAGACCAACATCCTAACATCAATCTTGGATTTCGCAAGTTCCAAGGTTTGAAACCGTTTTTTGTTAGAAAGTTAAAAGAGAGGAACACATGTTGTTGTGTGTACCACATTAAAATGGACATGTTAAGGCTTTGCCTAAACACTATGCGTACTGATTCTAAGGGTATACACGGGGATGGGTGTGTTTACACTTGTGAGGTATGTAGACCAAATGGGAGTGATAATAGATGTAATGCGCGAAACATGACTTATGCATCGGTTTTTGAGTTATGGAGGTCTTTTGTTTGTAAAAAACAACCATCATCTGAGTGGCATAATCGTACATGTCTTCTAAGAACGTGTAAGGTTTGCCCACAACTGCCATTTTGTAGATAGGAGCTTGATGTAGATTATTGTCATACTGTGAAATGGAAATATTTAGAGTATGTGACAGAAAATATAGGTAAGGGTTTCGTTAGTAAGTGTATCAAGGAAGTATATAAGGAGACATTTGTTGCTACCCTTGTCTCAGAGTTTAAGAACCAACTCAGGGAGTTCATTCCACATAACTTTAGGAGTTATTGGTAAAATTCGCAGTTCAAGGAATGTATAAATAACTTACCACCAGATGTTATAGTATTTGTTATTGACTTTGCAAAGAACTATACGTTTAAAGTTCAAAATGAGGTTCAATCACTGCATTGGTACAATGACCAATGTACAATACTTGTACATATTTGCTATTGGAGAGAAGACGGTGAGTTACATAAGAAATCAATATTCTACATTTCAGATGATAAAAAGCATGATACGCTATTTGTTCAACATTGTTTTAAGCTTCACAATGCAGATTTATTGTCCTTGGGTGTTAACTTTAATCGCCATTGGGTTTGGTTTGATGGTGCTACCTCACAATTTAAGGCGGCCCGGTCCTTCTACTTCATTGCAAGGTGAGGAAATAATCCATATGTTTGATACTTATAAATGGAAGTCTATTTTGGTAATACTCCATAGTACTTATAAATGTTTGTATAAAATACTGAATTAGTAACTCTCCAGCTACATGCACCAATACTGTCTTGAAATGTGAATCTGAACTAATTGGTCATTTAGTTCTCTCCTCCTAGATTCACTAGTACTAATTATGGTAATAACCATGTTAAGTAAACTTAACTTATAGCTTTGTACTGTCCTCCTACATGCACAAGTACGAATTAAGGTTTAGGCCTTGTAATGCATCCTTAATTTACAACATAGTATTGTCCTCTCTAGTGCACATGCACAAGTACTGACTATGCACTGTCGTCTCTTGTGCATTAGTACTAATGAATAACTTAGTACTATCCTCTTTCATTCATTAGTACTAATTTATAACTTTGGACCGCCATCCGGCAAGCACGAGCACTAATTAATACTTACATTATCCTCTCTCGGTAATGTTTGTACTAATTCATAACTTAGCTATATTCAACTTTGTTCGTTAGTTCTAATTTATAACTTAGGATTGTGCTCTCTCATTAATACTAATTATTAACTTAATACTATCCAACCATGTTCATTAGTACTAATTATTAACTTTGTATTGTCCAACTTTGTTCATTAAGACCAACTTATAAGTTAGGACTGTCCTCTCTCATGCATTAAGGTTAAGGGACAAATGTTTACCTACTGTTACATCTTCATCTTGATCTTTTGTGGATGAGTCTTTGCATATGACTGTGTTTGTCACGTGCTGCAAGACGTGGTTTGCATTGGCATCCCAATCGTCATTGTTGCTTGGGATGGTCCCAATTTCAAGTTGGGGCTCTTCATCATGTCAATATTTCACAACACTCTCTATATATTAATACACTTGTACATTATTGTCACGTGAAGTAATATGGTCAAAATTGTTGGGATTTCGGTCCCTCCAGAGGGGATCTTGAGAACCGGATGTAGAAGAACCGGTAAGAACCAGATGTAGAAGACATATCTGTAAATATGTTTCTGAGCGAGCCCATTAAGGCTATATTTGTAAATAGCCCTAAGTTCATATAAGTATAAATATGACTTAGGGTAATCACTTTAGTGTGGTTGTTATATTGATGTAATTGTTGTATAGAGAAAGTGGGAGAGAGAGAGATACAGAGCGATACTCTAATGTAACTGGCACTGTGTGAAGAAACAGAGCTTAAGGTCATTGCCTCCAAGTCTCTAATTGTACCCATTCTCTTCATAGTGATAGTTCGGAGTCTGTGGGCTCCCGTGGTTTTTTCCCTATCAGGGTTTTTCCACGTAAACATCCTGTGTCATTTTTCTTGTGTACTCTCCACTTGCCATTTCTGTGTTTGATTCTTATAGAAGTAATTTATTACTCAATTGTGGTCGAGCGATATTCCGTGCATTCCTCATCAAATTGGTATTAGAGCGAACAACACAGAAAATGGAAGAATCTTTCGACGGCATGTTCAAACTCACCGACTCCAACTACTTAGTGTGGAAGTCGAAGATGACGGGCATGCTGGTGGTTAAAGATCTTTGGTTGCCGGTTCAGTTCGAGGACAAGAGACCGGATAAGATCGAAGCCACGGTGTGGGAGGTGATGCACATGAAGACGACGGCATACATCCGGTGCTTCATCGACATGAGCCTGTACCACAACTTCAATGAAGAGAGAAAGGCTCATGAACTCTGGGAGAAGATCGACATCATGTTCCAGAACAAGAATGTCATTAATCGGGTTTCGGTATTTTCGAAAGCTAGTGAGGCTCAGATACCAAGACGGCTCCAGTATGGTAGAGCACATGAATGCCTTCCAGGGGCTGATACACCAAGAAACCTCGTTGGAAGTACCTCTTGCCGATGAGTTGTGGTACAAAAGACTGTGTCACATGAGTGAGAAGGGGATGAAGAGGCTTGTCGAAGACAACCTCATTCCGGTGAAGGACGTGCAACTTGAGAAGTGCACCAACTGCTTGGCCGGCAAGCAAAACCGCACCTCCTTCCGGTCAAGACCACCGATGAGACGGAATGCACCACTAGAGCTGGTACATACCGATGTGTGTCAAGTCAACACGAAGTCACATGTTGGATCGCAGTACTTCATGACGTTCATAGACGACCACAACCGAAAGTTGTGGGTCTCATCGTTGAAGACGAAGGACCCAGTGTTATCCGTCTTCAAGGAGTTCCACGCGAGAGTAGAAAGAGAAACCGGCCAGAAGCTGAAAGCGGTTCGAGCAGATAACGAAGGAGAATGCCGATGGCAGTTCGAGGAGTACTACTAGTCAAAGGGAATCCGGCTTGAGTTTACTGTGCCGAAGACGCCAGAACTAAACGGGTTGACCGAAAGGATGAACCGGACCATAATGGAGAGAGTCTGAAGCATGCTTGCACATACCAAGTTACCCAAGACGTTTTGGGCTGAGGCATTCACGACGGTGACCTATGTGATAAACAAATCACCCTCAGTACCCTTGGACGGAGACTCATTGCAGAAAGTATGGACCAGTAAGGATGTGTCTTACCGGCATCTGAAGGTGTTCAGGTGTCTCGCATACGTGCATGTGGCGAAGGACAAGAGAGCAAAGCTGGATCCGAAGTCCCGGCCATGCATATTCCTTGGATACGGCAATGATGAGTTTGGTTACCGGGTGTGGGATCTGGTCAATAGAAAGGTGTCCCGGAGTCAAGACATAGTCTTCATGGAAGACAGGACCATTGTCGATTGGGAGTTGGAGAAGAAGGTAACGAACTCCAGATCATCCATTGAAAACCGGTTTGAGGACAAAAGGATATACCCAGTTGAAAACCGGATGCTAGCCGATAACCGGATGACACTCGACGAACCAGCCGGATTCGGACTAGAAACCGAACCGACCGAAGAAGAAGAAGAAGACACCGGAACCGGACAAGACCCCGAATCGGATTTGGAACAAACGGAGGAACCGACAGTCAGAAACCAAGGATGGAGATATCCTCTCCGGGAGAGAAGAGCCCCCCGAAGATTTCCGAATGCAGAGCATGTGTTGCTAACCGATGAGGGGGAGCCGGAAAGCTTTGAAGAACAAGTGGGGACACCCACAACCGCAAGTGGTTGAGTGCCATGCAGGATGAGATGGATTCCCTGCATGAGAACCACATATACGAATTGGTGGAGTTGCCGAAAGGAAAGAGGGCACTCTGGAACAAGTGGGTGTACAAGCTGAAACCGGGAGACGCCGGAAATCAACCAAGGTATAAGGCCCGAATCATGGTGAAGGGTTTCCAACAGAAGAAAGGAGTGGACTTCGATGAGATCTTTGCCCCGGTAGTAAAGATGACATCCATCCAGACGGTATTGGGCATAGCGGCAAGTATGGACCTCGAGGTAGAGCAGTTGGACGTCAAGACGACATTCCTACACGGAGACCTCAAAGAAGAGATCTACATGCACCAACTGGAAGGATTTGAGAAGAAAGGGAAGGAGCACCTGGTGTGCAAGCTGAAGAAGAGCTTATACGGACTGAAGCAGGCTCCCCGACAATGGTACCGGAAGTTCGACTCCTTCATGACCGACCAAGGGTACCACAAGACGCAAGCCGATCACTACGTGTTTGTGAAGAAATTTGACGGAGGAGACTTCCTAATACTCCTCCTATATGTGGATGATATGTTGATCGTCGGACGAGACCAAGTCAAAATACAGATGCTGAAGAAGGCCCTGAACCGGACTTTCTCAATGAAAGACTTGGGTCCGACAAGACAGATATTGGGGATGCACATCATCCAGGACTGGTCGAAGAAGCTATTGTGGCTATCATAGGAAAAGTACATGAAGAAGGTGCTTCAGCGGTTCAACATGTCGGATGCGAAACCGGTCGGATTGACACTTCCGGCAAACTGCAAGCTATCCGGAAAGCAGAGCCTGAGGACAAAGGCAGAGAAGGCGAATATGATGAAGATACCATATGCCTCTGCCATCGGGAGTTTGATGTACACAATGGTGTGTACCCGAACGGATATTGAATATGCAGTCGAAGTGGTGAGCCGGTTCATGAGCAATCCCGGAAGAGAGCACTGGAACGTGGTCAAGTGGATACTCCGGTATTTGAAAGGCACCCCGAGCATGTGCCTCCGATTCGGCTCTGGTAAACCCCATTTTGACATATTCACGTATTCGGATATGTCAGCTGATGCGGATACCAACCGGTCTACATCCGGATATGTCATGACCTATGCAGGGGGAGCTGTTTCGTGGCAGTCGAGGCTACAGAAGACGGTTGCGTTGTCAACCACGGAAGCGGAGTATATGGTAGTTGTGAAAGCCGGCAAAGAAATAATCTGGATGAAGGACTTCATTGGTGAGCTAGGGATCCAACAAGAGGAATACCGGCTCTACTACGATAGTTAGAGCGCCATCCACCTTGCAAAGAACGTGGCCTACCATTCAAGAACAAAGCACATCCAGCGCAGGTACCACTGGATCCGGGAGAGAGTTGAAGATCGAGAGTTCGTGCTGACGAAGATCCACACGGAGGAGACGGGTCGGACATGCTGACCAAAGTGCTGACACCTGACAAGCTGGACGCATGTCGGACGCAGATTGGGCTGACGAAACATCCCATGCCAGAGTGAAGGGGAAGATTGTTGGGATTTCGGTCCCTCTGGAGGGGATCTTGAGAATCGGATGTAGAAGACCCGGTGAGAACCAGATGTAGAAGACCCGATAAGAACCAGATGTAGAAGACATATCTGTAAATATGTTTCTGAGTAAGCCCATTGAGGCTATATTTGTAAATAGCCCTAAGTTCATATAAGTATAAATATGACTTAGGGCAATCACTTTAGTGTGATTGTTATATTGTTGTAACTGTTGTACAAAGAGAGTGGGGGAGAGAGAGAGATACAGAGCAATACTCTGTTGTAACCGCCACTGTGCGAAGAAACAGAGCTTGAGGTCGTTGCATTTGAGTCTCTGATTGTACCCATTCTCTTCATAGTGATAGTTTGGAGTCTGTGGGCTTCCGTGGTTTTTTCCCTATCAGGGTTTTTCCATGTAAACATCCTGTGTCATTTTTCTTATGTACTCTCCACTTGCCATTTCTGTGTTTGATTCTTATAGAAGTGATTTAGTACTCGATTGTGGCCCAGCAATATTCTGTGCTCCCAACATGTACCTGGAAGTGAGATAAATTCTTCTTCATATTGTGGATCTGAATCTGTATCTCCATTTTCATTACTCTTTTCTTCCTTGTCGAAAAACAAAAGTACGTAGTATTAGTCTAACTCAATAACTTTACAACAGCCACAAGTTTGTGAGAATTTGTATTACCCACCACAACAATCAACTTTTCATTTCTTCCCCTTTCCATACAATTTCCTTGCAGCATTACGCTTCTTCGTAGGCTCTTTGATAGAAACATAATAAATTAGTAGTATACCAACATTTCAAAAATTAGAAGTGCAAACACAATTAGCATTACCATGCACACAGTCTGGGCGTGCAGAGCTAGGAGATTTTGTTTCAAGCAACACATCTTCAACTGTTCCAATGGCCCTTCTCATACATTCATCTTCATCATAAATTTCATCAGGTATCACTAAGGAACGACCGTGAACTTTGGAATTTGCAGCAGACTTTGTACGTAGTATCGTGGGGCCTAGTTTGTCAATTACCTTCCCTAGTGTGGTGTTGCTAGATACTACAACATTCATATTATAAGCATGCATATATTACAAGAGTACATATTATAACATGAGTCCAAAATTACAAATATTATTAGTACTTATTCAACTAATCACGAAGCAATACAATGTAATCAGTAATGTTGGTACTTAATCAACAACTTAGGAACTTAAAGGAATATAGTACCGATCCACCTGGACATGCATATTTCATCTGGTAATGAAAATGTTAGTACTAAAAAGCCAACACATTCATGTCTATTTGTTCGGTCATGCAAAGCCTAAGTCGAGTGGACACAAAAAGTACAATGTAATAAACAATGTTAGTACTAATACAAGTTATACAACTAAACATTTAAGACCCTTCGTACCAAATAATCAATACTGAATCAATTGATCACGAAGGAATACAATATAATCAGTATTGTTAGTACTTAATCAACAACTTAGGAACTTAAAGGAAGAGTATTGATCCACCTGGACATGCATATTTCCTCTGGTAATGAACATTGTTAGTACTAAAACGCCAAGACCTTCATGCCTATTTGTTAGGTCATGCAAAGCCTAAGTCAAGTGAACTCAAAAAGTACAATGCAATTAACCAATGTTAGTACTAATACAAGTTATACAACTAAACATTTAAGACCTTCCGTACTAAATAATTAGTATTGTTAGTACTTAATAACAGATTCTTAGGAACTTAAAGGAATAGTATTGAACCACCTGGACATGCATATTTCATCTGATAATGAACAATGTTAGTACTAAACAGCCAAGACCGACATGCCTATTTGTTCGATCATGCAAAGCCTAAGTCAAGTGGACACAAAAAGTACAATGCAATAAACAATGTTAGTACTAATACAAGTTATACAACTAAACATTTAAGACCTTTAGTACTAAATAATCCGCACTAAATCAACTAATCATCCTGGATTACAATGTAATCAGTAATGTTAGTATTGAATCATGAAAAACGGATCTTGAGGAAACAATACTCATAGGTATAAGAACAGAACCAAAAGTAAAATTATAAAATCATAGTATACAAACTGTATAATGCTTAATCACATACCATAGGAGTGTACTTTCAAACCCAAAGCTAGGTACCATTCGGCTTCAACTGTACGTTTACAGTCCAAACATATATTTTCTTTCTCTAAATGATAGTTAGCACATAAAAAATGATATTTGTGCAAGCATGGTGTAATGATAGCATCCATAGACTCAAGCTTGAATCCAAGGCCACAGAATAAACACCTTTAGTAACGAGACACAACATACACTATATTAGCACCAATGATATTTTATACCATAGAAGGTCAAAAAGGAGAAATATAAACCATTACCATGATATAATAATGTTTGTAATTGTACTTTCCATGCAAGCAGGGTGCTCAACTACATTTGGACACAAAGTATCTAAACCTTTTTCTTTTAGACCCTTCATCAAACATGTTAGGTTCTCTGAATGCAACTTTAAGGCTAATAATTACTCATCAATTTCAGAATGAGAAGACCTCCATGTCTCTAGATCTTTCTTTTGTGCTTCCAGATGAATACCCATAGTTGTGAGCTCCTTCTTCAACTCCTCTTTTAACACATCACTTTCAGAATTTTGGATTGTTGATGCAATCCATTCGTATGTATTCGACATAGATGTGAATTGTTTCTCTACTGCCATCTCACCAGATGAAACTTCTTCCAAATCAGCCAGCAATGCTTGCATTTTTGTTTGCATGGAAGCTATACAATGTAACAATCGCTCTTCATGTTTTTCTGTCAGTGTGGATTTTTTTTTTGCAATTTGTTGAGTCAACATAGATGTTCGAGTTGGGATTTCAATTTGAGAGGTACCCTCAAACTTCATGGTAGTGTTGGTACTTGAGGACCCTCTATAATGTGATGATCGATGATGAGCAAAATCTTCCCAATCAACTTCAATGCCACCATGGAGTTCACATGCAAATGCATGTGCAAAGACAGATCCTACCTCATTGTTTAGGATATGGTTCGTATCATAAACTTGTTCATATCGTGACTTTAGTTCAGTGATATAATCCTTCTTCAATTGAGTGAGGTGGAAACCTCTCCTTGTCTCGGGTTGTAATGAGCCCCAAGTTTTCATCATCCACATGTCTAGGTCTTCATAAGTGTTAGGTCGTGCACGAAGGAAATAACCCCATCCTAATTTTGTACCTCGAAGGATGTTTGTGTGAATCTTCTTGCCCTGAGTTGTTGAAAACTTCGACCTCCCTCTGGTGGGGGTCATCTTACTTTCTTTGATGGGGGTCCTTTTTCTTTCCTTGCATGGTGTGTTGACATTTTCTTTGACCATTTTCTTCTTCGTGGGTGTCTTCCTTGTCATTAGAATCTTGTCTCTCTTCTTCACCTCATATGCACAACAGTAGTAAATAACAGTAAATCATGCACAACAATAGTAAACAATATTAAATAATATACAATTCAAGGAGATGTTGGATATGAAACATAATGTTAACTCCCGATACACAACATATACACATGCATCATAACAGTTCTAAATCAGGTAGGAAAACAAGAATAATAAGGACGACAAGAACAACATGCACAAAAAAAAGGACACAAACAAGTACAAGATCAAGATCAAGATCATTTAACAAGAACCCTCTTCCAATATATCAACATGTACAAAATTCAAGAACCCTAAATGACAATAACACATAGAATCAAACATACAGTAGAACATGTACCAAATGTCATTAGGGTTGGGGCTATACAAAATTCAAGCACCTATAGAAAATGACATAAGCATGTTGATTGACTCACAAATTCAAGCATATGCATGTAAAAAGCTCTCAAATGATCAAGGGAGAACAACAACAACAAAACCCTAAACGATAGTAACATATAGAATCAAACATACAGATAAACATGTCCCAAATATTATTATGGTTACATATGTACAAAATTCAAGCACCTATAGAAAATGACATGAGCATGTACAAGACTCTCAAATTCAAGCATATGCATTTACAAAGCACTCAAATGATCAAGGGAGAACAACAACAACAACAACAAAACCCTAAATGACAAAAATAAATAGAATCAAACAACCATTAGAACATGTACCAAATGTCATTGTTGAAGTCTTTGAAGAGGGGACGCGTTTGAAACACGGGTTGCAAGCAAACGAACACACCAAGTAGAGGGAACGCACTAGGTAGAGAGAACACGACCAATAGAACACAAACCGATGTGAAGGGGACACGGTGAGCAGACCACACTTCAGAGAACGCGGTCAACAGAGGAAAGCTCGATGCAACGAGGACACAATACAACACTTGATAGAGAGAGGACGCGACGAGGACACAGTTGAACACCTGATGTTGATGTAGTGAGGACACAGTAGGAAACCTAAGCGTATTGGTGTTGCAAAGAGGACACAACGAGCAGGGAATGCTTGGAGTATGCAGGGTGAGCAGAGAACGTGGAGAAAGCTGTGCAGAAGTTGGAAGAGAGATAGATAGATAGATAGATAGATAGATTATATTATCGTCTTCGGAGGTCATATATGACCTATGAGACCAAAAAATATTACATTTCACGTGATACGTGTGAAAGTGAGTAGTGACTCTCGATGTTCAAGAACTTTACCAATGAATGTTGCAATCGAGAGTGCACATTGTGGTTGTGAGAGGAATTCATGCAAAGATTGGGCTCGGTCGAAGAGATGTGGAAAGCATGGTCGAATATGATCAAAGGCAGAGCATTGTATCAAAGTGTGATACTCAGACTCGCGAACTTGTTTAGGGCAAAGAGAGAGGGAGGGAGGGGGGTACGAACGTAGTGAATGTTATAACGAGTAGAAGGGGGGAGGAAAGAGAGAGAAAGAGGAGGTATGAACCTAGGGAATCACCGAGTGTAGAGAGAGACTGACTAACTATCTTCATGATTGACTGACTACTTGAGATCTTATATAGTTAAGACCTCCTTACAACATTACCTAGAATTTTAAAACAAGTGATGTTTTTCATATTTGAAATCTATTTTCATTGAATGTGACTTTTAATTTTAACACAAGTGATCAACTTTTTAAACCCAAATATTGGATTTATTTTTACATTTTTAAGCTTTTCGTCCACATGGAATTAGTACTAAAGTTTTGGCCAAACGTTGGTACACCGTAGCGTGCTCTGACCCATATATAAGAAGGCCTTATGCATTGATGTGGAGGAATAATGCAATGAATGTGGTAACGGAACATTGTAAATGGGAAGAGGTTGTCTTTCGAGGTCAAATATGACCTATGAGACAAAAAAATAGGGTTTGCACATAATGCATGCGAAAGTGAGTAAAGAATCTCAATGTTCAAGAACTTTACTAATGAATGTCATAATTTAGAGTGCATATTGTGATTGTGAGAGAAATTCGTGCAACGATTAGGTTGGATTGAAGATGTGTAGAAAGCGTAATCAAATGTGATCAAAGGCAAAGCATTGTGTCAAAGTTTGACACCCAGACTCTTGAACTTGTTTAGGAAAAATCTACATTATTCACCTAGTCTCATCAGTTTTGCCTCAATCTCCCATCTCACAGTAACGTGATTGTGAATAAGTCATATGGAAGTAATTGTTCAGATAGTAGTCAATAGGATGGGTTGTAACATGTATCAGTATATGCAGTTTCCCCATTCGATGAAGAATATGGAAGTTCAACATTGTATCGAAGTGTGATCTCACAAACTTGCCAAATCAAAATATGCATAATTAGTGTTATCTCCTCACCCGTGCTCCAATGTCGTGTCTTAATTTTAAACTTCTTATTTTGTCATTCTTGAAGTTGATGTGAGGGGTTCTTTTGATTGTTAAAGCATGTACTTCGCAACCCTTTATACACCCGTGATCTTAATGGGAAGTGATATGATGAAAAAATAGGAATAAATATGACATTTATGTATATCTTGACTTGAAGAAACTTCATAAGAAGAAGCATGAGGACATTTTCAAACTCTTTCTAATCTAGGGTTGAGGATATTGTTGCTCCATAATTCAATACAATAAAGAGATACTTATGTCACCTATGTGTCAAGGAGATGGTTCTTTATAACAAAACCTTTGATTTCTTTTTTGTTGCTTATTCTCAAATTCACACTTGAACAAAAGCTTTACCCACGCAATGCATTTATCTATTTCAAAGTGAATTTGACAACGAAACCATCAAAATGATATAGAATAGAATTCTCATTATGCCATTTGGGCGGTTACATGTGAATGGCTCGAATCCAATCTAAAGTCATCGCGAAAACCTTGACCCATATTTTCTCACGACTTCCAGTGCTTGTTGGCCCATGATTTTGAAAAATCTCGTTAACGTTAAGAATGTGCACTTAATAAAATACCGAGAACATGAACAAAAAACCCTCAGACGGGGATGAAAGGAGAGAGACATACGAGAGGCGAACACGAAATTGGCGGACGAGAGAGATGATATTCATATGATATGTATGTATGTGTATTGTATGTATGTATTGTATGTATGTATGTATGTATGTATGTATGTATGTATGTATGTATGTATGTATGTATGTATGTATGTGTATTATATGTATGTATGTATGTATGTATGGCATTGTCCTGTAAATTACCATATGTATGTATATATATGTTGTGGGTTCGATTCTCTGTGCATGTTCTTTTGTTTTATTTATTATGGATTCTTATATGGCCCCAACAAAAAGGAGTAAAAAAAGGAGGCGATGCTTTTCTGCTTTCAGTCCTTCGTAGAAGCTTCCTTCCGCCATGGAAGCTTCGGATGCCAAGACGAACAACTGCTCTCTCTACCCTAGCCATCGCCACATCCATAAATTCTGTGTCCTGTTCATCCCCTTCCTCTGTGATCATCATCGTCATCTTCTTCTTCTTCTTCTTCTTCTTCTTCTTCTTCTGGCTATGGAATTAGATATAAGTCTAGATGGACCCTTCCTTTTCCTCGATTTCTTGCCTTCCATGGCACAGAAACTCGGAGTGGAAGGCCTCATGCAGGAGCTCGCCAAAGGCTTCGACATGCTCGCAGATCCTTCCACTCACACCATTACTGTCTCTAGCCTGCGCAAAAATTGTCACGCCCATGGCTTCGTCCTTCCTTCCATGAGCGATGATGAGCTTCTTGACATGATTAGGATGGGAGATTCTCATGTAAATGGCCGTCAAGAGTTAGATCTATTTGGTTTCTGTGTTGCCATGATTCGTAGTAGCCCTGGCC
Organism: Azolla caroliniana; assembly: GCF_043228905.1. Taxonomy (NCBI): domain Eukaryota; kingdom Viridiplantae; phylum Streptophyta; class Polypodiopsida; order Salviniales; family Salviniaceae; genus Azolla; species Azolla caroliniana. The sequence goes on from NW_028230452.1 coordinate 7,791,054, forward strand.
TCATGGATCAAGCGCTTCACTGGATCTTTAATCATCAGGAAACCTCATTGTTTGAAGAAGAAGAAGAAGATAATGATGATGATGATGATAGTCATGCTGGTAGGGATGCAACTGTGGATGAAGGAGATTCAGGAAAAAGCTTTCTTTGAGGATGACCACATTTGGCATGATCAATAGAAGAAAGACGAAGAGGAAAATGATGTCTGCTGGATGATGATGTATGTAAAAGCTTCGTTTTCTTTATGCTAATTTATGAAGCACGGATGATCAGAAAAAACACATTTCCATAAATGCGTCTGATCATCCATGCTACATTGAAATTTCTTTGTCATACTAATATTTTAAGCGTCCACTCATATGGTTCATTTTCATCAATCCATGCCATCATCCGTTGTTGTCTTAACGAGATCTAATATTTGCTGATATCATTCACCAATTGTGTGATTTTACCTAGCTCATGCTTGGGAATACTATTTTACTAAAGTGCGCATGATCATAAGTCCTGATCGGGCTTATGGATGTCGACGTTCTGAACACAGCTTATTTACCCTGATCAGGTTATTGATCATCCATCCAAGTGCCAATATTATTATTGAATACATTTTAATATGCAATTCAGGAAGCAGACTTACAGTTCTGATCTACGTTTGCATTAGAGAATAATTTTTTAAAATTGGAAAAATGAAGTTAACATAATCAACAGGAATAATAAACAAATAAAACAAGTAAATAAATAACCATGAATTCAAAGTACTCTGAAGGTTCGAATGTATGAATGCAGTCCTCACTTCTTCATCATCTTCACACGCTTCCTCTAGCTTCAAGATTATTTAAGTCTCTTAGGGTTACATCATACATGTGCAGGAATAGAAAAGAAACTACTATATAAAGTGATTGCCAGGTACTAGGAGTAGGCAACGGCTCGGTTCAAGGTTAAACTGTTTTTAAACGGTAAAGGGTTTGTCCAAACCAGTTCCTAAACCCGTTCGGTTTGGTTCAAGTTTGGAGACTTCCAAACCGGTTAAGGCTTAAATGGTTTGGTTTGGACAAGGGCAAACCGGTTAAGCCGAAACCAAACCGTTGCTGATTCGTACCGACGGGTACCCATCATTGTGGGTTTTATACCTGAAATGCGTTAAGTGGAACGGCATACACAAGTGATGTGATAGGTGCATGGCACCTTAATACTATATGGAACACCACTAAACACACAGTGTTGTTGTTGCACGTGGCCACTTGATGGTATGTGGAAGGCCAATGGACATAAGTGATGCTTCGTCAAATGGCCTATTGGATAGTATGTGGAATGCCAACGGACACAACATCATTAAGCATGCATGTGGCTCTGTAATGATACATGACCACGACATGCTTAGCACTGAGATGCAACATCATCTCATCCTCAACGCTCGATGGTGTAACATCACTTGTTGCATTGCGCCTAGCTTGCCCAAGTATTCTTGATGGAAAGTGGCAACTCAATCTACAAAGTTCATGACGTTGATTGCATGCCTCCCATGTGCACTTTGAGTCAAGGTAGCTCAACCATTTGACAAGGTATTGTAGTTGGTTATGGTCGCAACTCATGTCCAATATTCACTTCACTTCGTACTCTTCATAATTGTCATCAACTTCCACAAATGGGGGTGGTGTTTTGCACTGACAAGAAAATTATGAGATGTGCATAGTTTCTCACAATGATAGTGCATGAAACACAAACCATGTTACAAACTAATCTCGTGGTAATCTTTACCATAATTTTCTTCAGACGAGGAAAAGAGTGACGATTAATTGAGAAATATAAAGAACGGACGATTACTTTTAATCCTAGGGACTGAGACGAACCCTTAAGGGCCAAGTGTGAACTTGTCAGGGGGTTTCGGGTCTGGTAAAAGTGAGGCTTAGGTAACCTTAACAATCAGCAACGGTTTGGTTCAGTTTGAGGGTGTCAAAACCAAACCACGAAACCGTTTAAAAAAATCTAAACTGTTAAAACCGCAATTTCGTGGTTTGGTTTCGGTTTTCAACTAAGGTCAAAATTCAATTTTTAATTTTAAAATTTTCATTATTTTAAAATTTTAAAATTCAAAATTTTAAAGCTTTTCCAAAAATGTGAGAATTAGGCTTAAAAATGAAAAGGTTATTTCAAAAAAAAATTAAAAATACATTAAATCATTTAAACTACGGTTTCTAACTGTTTGAAACCGAACCATTAAAAAAACTTAAACCTGAACTGAACCAAACCGAACCGTTTAAACTATTAAGTCGTTAAGCCACAGTTTCATGGTTCATTTCGGTTCAAACCGAACCATTGCCGACTGTTAGCTAACCTCATGATGGTGATCATTCAATTACGTTGAGACTATGATCTTGTGGTGAGCACATGCCAATCTAGGTATGACGCAAAGACCATACATGATGGTATGATGTTATGGAATGTAGTTAAGGGCTCGAGTCCATCTTGATCCCTTCACTAGGGGGTGATCACGTGGATCGACGCCCTTCTCTCTTGGTCTCTTTATTTTCTTATCTATTTTCTTATTTTCCATGCTCACATTAGATATATTCATAACAAGAGCGGTCCAATAAGTGTATCATCAAGCTTGTTGTATGGGTGTGTTCTCTTGGTGTTTTGCAATAAACTATACCTTATTGCAAGTTTTCAACATTGGTTCAAGGTGGTGATGTGCAATTGGCATGCGAGTTTTGTGGAATTGGTGGACACATGCTTCAACAATGGGATTACTACATGTTCAAGTTGGTCGTGCCATCAATGAGCATGGATGGAAACCATAATTGACCATGATAGTAACATGCCAACTAATTTGTGATGATTGTTGTTGCATGCAACTATTGCACAAGGAGGAAGTTGCATTGGGCTACTTGGCCTCGTTATTGTCTAAAAAGTAGCACATGTACAACTCCAACACTTGGATGTTGACACGAGAATACGTGCGTAAGTGTGAAACATGAGCGGAACCAAGGAAGATGGGATGGCCCGAGTTGATGACTTTGGAACTCTTGCAACTATTAGTTATGTTGGGTTTCAACTTCCTTCATATGATCCCGTTAGACCTTGAAAATGCTTTGTTTTTCTTTTAAGTGCGTGGTTCTATGTGCAAGTGAAAGTGTTTGAGAAATTTAGAGAAATTTAAGAATGTCTATGACATGCATTATTGTATTAATGTGATTGACTTGTATATGCTCACATATTTGTTTACATATGTGTTTATTTCTATGATAGTGTGCAAGGTATATATGTATAAATGAAGTTTGTTGTCGCTTCAAAAATAGGTTAAGTGTAGATATTTAACCAAAAGTAAATCTTTCATGTTACCTTTCCATTTATGGTACTTTGTGTCGTTCATGGAAATATCTGCCCCCATAAGAGATTGCTAGAACGTGGCTCTCATACCACTTGGATTCACAATGGCACTTTACAACTTATTACAAAATAAAGATTATCTTGTGCAAGTTATGCACATTACACGACCAAAATTTAATGTGGAAAGCCCTGCTAAAAAAACCATGGGACCAAATCCAAAAACAATTCACTATCAATGGGTAAAAATTGTACACCAAATTTCTACTTTAAATGGATTGGAGCACAATGTGAAGAGGAAATTAAAATTTTCCTTGTAAAACTTGAACTCAACCAAAAAAACACCACCAAAAACTCACAACCCGTGGATAGATTTACAACTTTTTTCTACAAAGTATTGAAGATATAAGACTGCCACATCCTACCTATCACAATAGTGCAACCTTCGCACATCAACACACTCATGGTTTTTCAATATTCATAAAGAGGAGAGACAAATGACTTGAATATTTATCATCTTTGCATCTATCTTGCACAAGGATTGCATCCTTTCACTCAATTGACATTTTTTAAGTTCAAAAATCAAGGATATTTAGATGTAGGATAACTATATTGAGTTCAAATATTTACAACCCATAAGGAATGTTTTGCATCCCTCAATCAAGTTTGGTATGTCATGAAAAGTTTCAATATTGTTGCAAGGTTCAAGCTAAGTAGTTTGATGAATCCAAAAAATGGCTTATTTTTTCTGGCTTCTATTAGAGCTGTTTTTGAAATAATTCAATGGTTTAAATAAGACCATCATTGCAATACAATTACATTTCTAATGACCGCTTTGAGCTAAATATAATAAAGCAACTCAGCCAACAAAAAAAAGTTAAAATCGTGTACTGATCCAATAGAGTTTTTGGGGTGCATTTATTTTGGATTTAGAGATTTTTTTTTCAAATCAGCTTACAATCATGTTACAACAGTAAAGAGAAACATTTTCGCATATGTGAACCCCCTTCACTTTGCTGTTTGTTGGTACCATGGATCACATAAACATAGCATGCGTTAAGTATCAGTATGTTGAAAAAGAAAACTGTGGCTTTCTGTAAAAAATTGCTTAGCACGAAGTAATCTTCAGAAACATTTGGATAACAAGTCAAGTGTCATACTCTAAAGCCAAGTATCATGCTACTGAAACAGATTATGTCATAAAATGAATTTCCACCGACATGGTATTACAAATTGATGTTCAAAGCTCAGAATACATTATATCCGTTTTTTCATGCTATTGAAAAAATTATTACATCATAAAGAGAATTTGCACCTTCACGTTTGACAATTTGACCCTGGTATGTTTGGGGGGAGAAATTCCTCAGCAAACTTGTACACAAATGATGCTTTAAGGAAAGCTGGACATAATGGCAATGCTCAATCATGCGTGAAACCCATTTCTGAGCAACAAAAACCTTCTTATTTCTTGATCTGATGACCAGCTATACAACTTTCTCAAACTGAAAGTAAAAGTAAAAGTGCAAAGTTTATTTTCGGTCAAGTCATATATGATCAAGGTTGGAAAAAATACTACGTATTTCTTCTAGTCCCAAAGATCAGATAGACAAAAAAACCTGGATTGCTTTATGTACAGCCCACCAATGGCTACACTTTTGACAAAATATCTCAAACCATCCTTTTTCTTAGACAGCTACCCCCAGGTACAAAGAGAAATTAAGGCAGCAGTCATGACAACATAAGGCAAGAAAGATGAGCTTACTGAAATTTCCTTGTATATAACTAATCTTGTCGTTCCAGCTCACCCATCCTTGCAATAATTGCCTATAAGAAAGAACCATAGCATAATAATCAAGTATCTCATGTTTTGACATTCTCCATTCTTCCACAAGTTGTACACAGATACAAACAAGAATCAAGGTGATGAATCATGAAGATTGACTTATATTAATAAGGTGCAAATCAATTGTACTGCACCTAAAAACTTATATTTGCTACAGTTCTTCAACTTCCCACATTCATTATTTCATACTTCTTGTGTTTCTTCTTTTGCAATGTATGCAGTAAAAGAACAATTTAGCACAAAGCACAAGAAACATACTTCAGAAATGCAAATACTGAGTAACTTAATAAAAAAGAAACAGAGTGATCCTAAAAGAGAGTACTTCTCAATACCTTCTTGCTAGTTTCTTGTAATTCACCAGCAAGGATGAACTCGTCTAGAATCAAATAAACCTGTTAATACAAAAGAAATTAAAGATCAAGTTGTCGTAAAATGGAAGACAAAGTCAAGTTCAAATTAGCATTATTTACTTGCCTTATGAAAATTGAAAACCAAATCAAGTTCACAAACATTGCTGAAGAAATGATCCAGAATCTCCACAAATAAATGAATGCTCTCCAAGTAAACTAGCTCATTATCAGTTATGTCCACACACATGGAGAAAAAAAGACCTGCATATCTCCGGTATATAACTTTGTGTGTTCGAAACTGCATTTCAAAATACTCTTATATTATAAACGGGTTTAAATACAAAAGTGGAACGCACTAGTCACATAAGCTCTGTTTGGAAAAAAGATATATTAACATCTTGTAAGAGGCCAAAAATAGCCTATGAGACTAATTAGGAGATTACATCTTAAAATGTCCCCATCTTGAAGAACAAACCAAAGTAAGTATAGCCAGATTAGTAAAACTGCCTAACGTGTTAGATATTCCCAGCCGCGAAGCACTTATGTGTTGAGTTTAGGTGGACTTGAACGTCTGCCTTGGAAAGAACTCAATGTGGGACGATCTAAGATGGACATGTCTCTGAAGAGAGGAAAACACCTTCAATGTTGGATGATAATGCCTTCATTTGCCAATAACAACGGTGGTGAGCTGTGGAGAACAGGGACATGGCTTGTATGCATGACAAATTGCTAATGCCAGATCTACTATAACCCCGTTCAAAAATTGTGATCAGAACCTTACTATGAAAAGGAACCAGGTTATGTGAAACCTGAAACAAAATAATGACCTATAATTAAAGATTCTGGAAATTTCAGAAATTATCTATAGTAAGCAGTCATATTCAAGAGTGAATCTTGTGAACCCATCTTTGTTTTTTTCAGTGTTATACTACACCCACAGCATTATTTATTTTCAACACTCACGTTAGGGAGAATAGCCCCCTATTACCAAACTAATCAAGTATTAACACAACCTTCAAAGTGTTGGGAACACCCTACACAACCAATCTTGGAGCTAGCATTATGAAGTTCATCGGGCCATGAACAACCATCCAATCTCATGCTCCCTAATCATCTTCATGAGCACAAGTTTACAATCTTAATTGTCAATGTTGAGATAAAAGGTCTAAACCTCAATCATTACCAAGTACATGGACTTCGACACCATGGTCAATCACTTGGTACTGTATTTGGTGCTGGAAAGGTGCAAGAGTGCATGCCCATTTGTATGCTAACCCGTTAGGTGTTTCCTGCCAGGTATTGAACATGGGACCTCATGGTGCTAATGTCGATATCTTGACCATTAGGCTAACCACCAAGGGGAATCCCTCTCTCTACAGTACACCATAGTATGTCCCACTATTGGAGATTCTGACGAGAACCCATAGATATGTGGCTAAAGTAAAGGACATGGAGGCAATCAAGCTTGGAATGCTAGCAATAAAACACAGAAGACAAATAATACCAAAATTCTCTCTTCTAGCTGGACACATGATGCACAAATGGTTTTAAGAGATGAAATGTGGCAACACTAACTGAGCTATATACTGATGATACATTCATGACAAATATTGAATATGCCTTATTGATACAGCCACAACTAAATAAACAGGCATGCCAAATTTGCAAGTTGCAATACTATTACAATCATATAGAACCAACATGTTGGGAAACCTACAAGGCAATGATTGGATGCACCAGCCACATCTTCTTCATCCCCATGCCATTTAACATAAGAGGGGCGGTCATCTTCCTTCCCACTTGTAGTTGCAAACTTGAAATTGAGAATGGAGCTTGGGCAGGACTCACAAGACCAAATCAAATTTGTGCACTTCCAATAATGAAACCAAGGATTTGGAGCAGTTCACATTACGATGTGAAGCATTTAAAGCCATCCAACTACACCTCCCACCATCAATTACCATATCCACCATCTTCACACAACTTCTAGGTTGGACACTCCAAACAACCCCTTCAGCATTTATTTATTTGTGCCCTCTACTTGACAGCAACAGTGCTCTACAAAAAATAAACAAGTCACATGTGGCTCCACCCGCTGCATCAGCAGAGGAGACTCTCTTATAACGCCATTTTTGGGACCCATAGACCATGTTTCTAGCATTCCGCGTACATTAGAATATCATCAGCATCTCTTATAGGGGGTATTGCATTGAAAAAAAGAGAAGGGTGCATAGCACAAGGTCACATAGAAAGGAACATCCAAGGAACGGTATGTAATTAAAACGGATCATAAACATATGAAAAATTGGCCCTGATTGGGGCCCTATAGGAGCCCTCACATTCTCACTTAAAAACAGATTTGGTATTTAATTTAGCTGAGATGCATTTTATTTCAGCATCAATACAGTGTATTTTTCAGTTTCTTCCATTATCATATCTTTGATATAGTCATATCTGACATATTTCAGGATAGGGAAGGGACAATCCCTTGTTATATGAGGAGGAGCTTTGCCATCCCATGTGGCATGGTTCCTATATGAATTGAATCTTCGGAGATCTATCCCTAGTAAACACGGTTCAATGTTCCGGCATGTATTCTGAAGAACCGGTTTACAATGTACATCAAATCTCTCATTGAGTACGTTCTCTGATGGAATTATATTCCCTGTGTTAGAACATGAGTAGAAAGGAAGAATCAGAATTCAAAACACCAACCATGAATATGGGGTCTATGGAATGAAAAGTTCAGTTGTGGCAAATGCTTTACATCATGAAACTTCAGTCTCACTTTCCATTCTCCGGCTATCATGTAACACACTTGTCCCATTGCTACAGATAGGCAATTTCTATTCCCATCATGAACCATGTCTGCCACAGAGACTAAAATGTAAGATCAACTATTACCACTCAATTTTATTCAGAAATCTGAGGTATCCCATATCTTTGTTTTATATATTAGCATGTGAATGCCCTTGATGTTTGCATACCAATTGCCTATATTCAAAGGTTGTAACAAAAAGCAGTTTTGTCGTGTTTGACTTTGGTTGCATATATTGAAAACGCCTTTGGTCTAACATGGTTAAACTGGAAAGATCTTTAAATATGTGCAACTAATCTCCCTAAAGTTCTAGCCCTTGATTCTAATGCTTCACATTAAGCTCTAAGTGATGCATAGTAATAAATGAATCAGCAATGATAACGACACTGCATCAATACAGGTCCGTATTAAGTTTATTGACAACAATACCTTGGAATCTAATCTGTAAGATAGCTGTATAAAATAAGAAAATTTCAATGATGAAAATTAGACTAACCTCCAGAAAGTTGGTAAATTTTGGATCTCTATTAACAATCAACCTGTGAACCTAAATAGGTCAAAGAAAGAGGAATCAGCATTCCCCAATCAACCATAAATGCAAATACAAAAAAGCAACTGATTTTGGAAAAAGACAGGTTCTTGGTAAGAATTGTCACAATTATGCATCATAATTCAAGTTTCCCAATGTATTGTGATACTATAATTCTTATGCTGATTTGATCATCTTTTTCCCATTTGCAATTCTGATCATTTTCAACTGCAGTACTTATATTATTATTTTCAACAAAGTTGTGAAAGGTGACTGCAGAAGTTGAAGCACCTTTTGCACAATTTTTACACTTCTGCCACTAACGTGAAATGAATGTATAACAGAGACTGAGTTTTGTAGTGATGAAAAAGTGTTCACTTATTCCTCAGTAAATAAATATTCTATTTTCATTACTGGAATGCTACTCTGCATTCTTTGAATGGAAAAATATGTACAGTTTTCTGATGCATTCCTTGGAAGGGAAAACTTTACAACATTTACTTGAAAGGAAAACACATAGAAATTTGTATGAAACTCAGACCCATTAGCCGAGAGGAAAATATATATAAAAAATTCTATCACTTCCTTTAAACTTAGGGAGAAAATGTATGTATTCTCGCACTGAAATCTAATATCAAACTTCAAATCTAATTCTTTTAAACAATTCTGAAATCACATCTAAGTTTCTTAAAAGCTTCTACAATCAAATCTAAATCTCTTAAACAAATGCTGGAATCAGATCTAATCAATTCTTACCTCATATTCAAGCTTATGCTTCTCAGAATCCTCAAGAGGGATATAGTATTTAGCCAGCCTCGTCTTTCCTTGTCTATTCTGAAGCAAGATGAATCGAATCTGGAACCAGATAAAAAAAAAGGTGGAGTCAAGATTTTGCATTCCTCTAGAATTCTGGAACCAGTTTAAAAAAGAAGACAAGGAAAAAAAGAGAGACAGAGTAGGAATTAGGTTTACCATGGCGACGAGAGCAGACAGAGAGAGGAATGGCGAGAAGAGCTTTCAAATTTCCAGTTCGCAATTTCTTTATGTCTACAGTCTAGCTACTTACCATGAACAGTGAACACACTACACTCCTTTCTAATTTTCCCATGGAAAGAAAGAACACACTACACGCCATGTCTGTAAGACGTGCACTCTGTGTTGTGATCTCATCTAGGAATCTCCAACGGCTCAGCTCAAGCCTCAACCGAACCGTTCAACCGTTTTGGCGGTTCGGTTTAGTCTGGAGCTCCCTTAACCGGTTTGGGATGGCTCAAGTCAAATTGAACCGATTTAGGTCAAACTGGTTACCAAGCTAGTTAAGGCTTAATCGGCTTGGCAAAATCGGTTTAGGAATCGGTCCGGTTCAGGTTTGGAAACTCCCAAACCGGTTAAGTCGAAACCATACCATTGTCGATTCCTAGATCTCTCATCGTGTCGAGTCAAGTCAAGTCAAGCCAAGTCAGGTCAAGTCAGGTTAAATCGGTTTGGGTCTGATCGCATGAAATCAGGTTAGGTATGATCGGTTGAAGTTGGGGCGATGATAGGATGTGGCAAAACCTCTGTAGATCGAAAGGACAAGGCAAAACCTCCTTGCAAATCATTTCCAAGCCTTTGCTTTGAGAAGAACTCTCCAATATTTTGTCTCTCCCATTCCTAGAGTTTGTCCATGAGTACATCCAATGTTTCAACTGGGTAGCTTTTGGAGATAATGGGTCAATGTGAGTATTAGGTAACCAGTGGATGCTCTTCTTTCAACTCGCTCTAAATGAGTTCTTCTTCTCCAAAGAATTCCTTGAGGTTGTCATTGCATGATCCTTTTTCCTTGACCATCCTCAAACTTTCGCTTGAGTGCTCTCAAGCATAGTTTTGTGCATCAATATTTCTATTAGGTTTGCACCTTGTCCAGAGGTTTCCCACCTATAATAGAATGCATGCAATCACTTCGTCTACACAATCAATCCCATGCATTTGGTTGGCCTCCCATATATGTTAACATATCAATTCTTGTCTACCTCTTTAGTGGCAAACCATGTTTTTTTCAATTGCATTAGAGTTTAAATCTCACTTCTTGTACTGAGTCACTAGGTTTACATTGTACAACCTTTTACTGTTTGACAAATTAACTTAACTTATTAGCTTCATTGCATTTTCACTTATTGCACGAAGTTATTCTATATACATTTCATGGCCTTTAGAGCTTTGTCAAACTACTTTTACTTTCCAAGTTAGCTACATCTATATTGATGGCCTTTTCTTTAATTGTAGGTCTTCGCATCTTTGTACTTGGAATTTTCTTTCTCTAATAATCTTGCATTTATTGCTCCAATAATCTGTTGTTTTCACAAAGAATTAAAATTTGCATATTCTCCTCTATCCCTCTCTCTTAACAAGTATTGTTATCTTTTGGAGGGCAATTCATTGTTTTCTCTCTTTACTAGCTTGCAAAGCCATTTTTTTTAAAGACAAACATGTAGTATGCATGATCTCAAAATAAAATAATGAAGGGGTTATATTATCAAAAATGTTTGCTCAAGTTTTGAACCCACCCACTTTAATATTGTGATGACTTTTGATATTAGACATTGTAATCTTATGAAATTCTTTAGGGACATATAACAACATATATAAAAGACAAAGGGAATACTTTCCATTGCATTTTAGCATATAAAGTCTTTTGCTATATACAAATAGTTACAAAGGACGCACAACCATTACATGTGTCACGAACCAATGAAACAAGGGGATTCATGCATATCTTATTTGCCCATGGATGAAATGATATGCAAAATTGTCCATGTTCTCTCCTTGCACAATGTAAATCCAATGTTCATGAACAACCTAAGAGAGTGCAAGAGCGAGCTAACCTACTCTCAAAGAGCTAACATGATAGACAAGTGGACAATGTCTCCAACGTTGTGTGGAAGTTAGCAAGAAACAAGGACAAAAGATGCCCATGTCTTCCAAATATCTATCTAAGTATAAGGGCTGAAGTGAAGAGACACAAATAAGAATAGTTGAATCCACGAGACACATTAGAAAAGCCATAAACTAAATGTCAAATCCACAATGTGGACTACAATGATTGGAGGCTCCTTCCATGCTTCTTGATTCAAGACATGATTCTTTTATTTGCATAGAAAGTGTTTCTCTTCTATAATAAGTTTAACTTATCATAACTTTGTTGGGAATTTAGAATCTTCTTCTCAAAAGTGAGTATTGATTTTGAGTTCCTTTCAACATGCTCGAAGAGTTGTAGATATTTTGATTATTATGATATTTGATACAAGAAAATACATGAAACAATTGCCAATTCATTTGAGACAGAATTCGATTCTACTCTAAAACATGAGTGTTGTTATTGCAAACATTTCTTTATGTTTATTGCAACCCTCTTTTGTTTCTGGTTGCTGGAGCAAAATGTAAAAAACTTGATATATGTAAGCAAAGTAGAAGATGTGTAGCGAAACAAAAGAGGTTCACTTTATTTACTAACTCTTGGATCTGGTGTAAGCTTGATTGTGAGTTCAACTACTTTTTTGCAGCAATACTAGAATCTTCACTTCATTATAATTGATAAATATAAATGTCTTGCAACATATGCATGAACTTAGTATTTCAAGAATACTAAATTGCATCAGATTGATTGATAATTTGCAAAGGTGTCCAATTCAATATGGATTTATTAATTGATAATGGGAACATGTGATTGAGTTTAGAAATTTTAGACTATTATTTTTACATTGAACGTTTTGGTTATCATTGGCTACGTGAATGCAGGCCTTGAATTGTTCCATTAATGTATCTGATAGGATATCATAACAATCACAAATATAAGTGTTACGGACTAACAGCAAAAAATCATGCGTTGACCTTGGATTATTGGATAAATGGGAATAGAAACGGCTGCCTTAAAACAGTTCATTAGGTTAGTTTTGCAAGTAAATGCTGAGTTATAAATCAATGGGTACTTGTAAACCATCATACCCCAACTGAACATCTAAACCTTCAGATGTTAAAAGCTTTGCAAGTTGCATGTTTACGGTGTCATGATCCATGGTATGCATCATCCCTGTAGATATAATCATTATATATTCAGTGCACTCTTTACTGATATGAACCTCGTCCATTGAACCAAAATAGAGTATTCATTTCGTGGCACTTTCTGAACACCCAAATATAATCAAACTAAACAAGCACTTCAGGTTTCTGAAGGAATGAAGTATGACTTACCAATGAACAGTGTCTTTTTGGGTCGAATCTTGCGAACTTCTTCCAGAGCCTTCAAGCCATATCAACAAATGTCAACAAAAACTTTTGGACTTTCATGGTAGCTAAAAACGAAAGTCATTGAGTTATCTCATACCTGAGGTAGGGCAAAGTGAGTTGCACTGGACTTCTCTGGTCTCAAAGCATCCTTCACGAAGTCAAGATAATGAACATTTATTACGGAAATTTAACCGCACCAAATATATTTCTTGCCTATATTATATTCTGCACAACAATTGGCATGGCACAAGACAAATCTAGACGTAAATGTTTTAAGCATAGCTAAAATGTCAGCTAAAAATATTGTAATGTAAGAAATATATTTGAGAGTGCGAACACATTTGACACAACTATCTAAACTGGACTCCTCCACAAAGTTCTTTATTACATATTTCCCTAGAAAAATCACAACATAAATACTCAGACTTCTTTCTTGTACCAATTTAATCATAAAGGAAAATATTTTATAGAGAAGCCATGATCTCCCCCATGGCCAGTCTATCAGATGATGATTAACTATCTAGTGTAAGTAAATGCTGATATCATGCTCAAGAAGGTGGAATGTATTGCTAAAAACATATAACCAGTTAATCATCACAAAGAAACCAGCATATATGTAGTTCTGAATGCCAGAAAACACATGTACAAAATGTTGGGCTAACCTTCCCCTGAGAACCTCCTCTACAATGTTTAACCTGGCACATGAGCTAATGCATAAATTATTTTCTACTTTGTGGTTACGTCGTGCCCGAGGCCATGCTATCCTCATGATGTCTGCGTTCAGTATAGTTGTGATAGCTTGAATAGGCAAGTCAATAATTTGACCGAATCTTCTCACAAAAAAGTGACATCAGCTAGCTGGTCTTTATGAAGGGTATCAAAATTTACCGTTTCTTGATATAACCAGGCTTTGAAACCTGAATTCTCCTGAAATTGCATAAACTAAAAACATAAAAAAACCTTTTGCACTGTTTGTCATAAGTAGGCACTATAATAATCATAACTTCCATCTCTCTTTCATCTTCCTGTTTTGACTGCCTTCAATATTATCTGGACAATTACAGGAAGCTCCCTCTGCAACTTTGGTATAGGCATGATTGAGTAACAAGAACCAATTGTTGTGACTGGGGCAGTTGCAGAGGCCATAATGGTCCCCAACAGTGAAGTTCTGCTATCTATCATGTAGCCAGAATGTATAGGTTTTCTGATAAAGAGCAAAGGGCCGTCCATTTTTCATTCCACTCTCTACTTGCGATGACTTTCATTTCTTTTACAGGAACTTGTGTCTAGCATCTAACAGTATCGTTTTCCAGAAAATTCGATTACGCACCCAGGAATATGAATTAATGCGAAATCTTGCATGCGCTAGTGCAATACAAAAAGAAACATAGAATACCAAAGGGTCTCAGAAACCTATTTTCAATGTCTGAAAACGTTCAATATATACTTTTTTAGCTTATGATCAGTCAACCTCAACAGTTTTTTATTCATGGAATTACCAATATAAGGAGGTCACAGTTCTCCAGCAGTTGGTATGTTTCCTTGGGAATTTCACTAACATCACTGCAATAATAGTAGGAAAAATAAGCATAATTCCATTTACAGCTATGCTACAGGCAAAAGTATGTTTCGTTCTGTTTAGCTACATACCTTATGTAGCAGGTGTTACCGAAGCGAAAACCAAGGGACCGGTATCCTACTCCATGCCACACTGGCAAGGGTATAATCTAGATAATAAATGAGCACAATGAGAACTGGCTTCCTCATTATGAACTGTTAAGTTGATACAAAATAAGTTATTTCAAACATGCAATTTAGAAATTCATCAAGGTACTATGAACTTAATTTTTCATCAATGATCAACAGTCTTATTTGTAGCTCTACAAGATCTGTAGAGTAATGAAGAAAAGGGAGCAAATCAGCTTACAAGGTCCAAGGTACTTTCACACCACACAGGACATGCCAGCCAAAACAATGAAAACTCCAGCATTCCAAATCTATCTGGCTAAGGTGGAATAGAAATTTTCACTTTACATGGTTTTCTGACCTATGATACATGTTGGATATATCTTGTTATAGATCTTACAGCTCACTTCCACTGAATATATACAGTTCCAGATTCTTATTGTCAAATCAATGAGAGTTGTATCTTGATTCTTATGATGAAAGAAGGAAAAGAGAAACAATCTGCAAAACAGAACTGAGAAAGGCTATGGAATTTAGATGAAAAAGTTGGTAAAAGCAAGAGAGATCAAGAATACTCAAAAAGGGGTTTAATCTCAAGAAAACAAGAATTAATCTCAAAAACAAAATGTATGTTTGGCATCCGCAAATGAATGTCAATAACAATAATGGATGTTGAAAGGCCATACAGGAGGATACAACGCTATTGTAATTGGTTTTCTATAATTCTGATCATTTTATAGCTTGCCTTTAACAATGATAACATTAGCAATGGAAAGTAAACAGACGTCTACATGCCTGTGCAAAACTTGGTGTAGGGAATATCTACTTTTGTTTGTAATAGAATATGTATAAAAAAAAGAGAACTGTTCAACAATGATGTACGCATAAATTAACATATTCATACATTAAGTCCCTGCACAACAAATGGATGCTCTTCAATAATGTGAAACTGAAGCTTTGAAACTGCTGCACCAACGGTAACTACAGATGTATCAATTAAGTAATAGTGAGTCTTTCTCATAACCTGCACATAACAAAGATGGTAAAACAGTGGCTTAACAGTTGCAATCAACTAAAAATTGGATATATAATGTCCATGTCATCACCTGCATAGCGTGAAGATAACATATATATATATATATATATATATATATATGTATGTATGTATGTATGTATGTATGTATATATATGTATATATATATATGTATGTATGTATATATATGTATATATATATCACATATAAATATCTTTCCTAACACTTTTTTATCCCTGTTAATTCACACAAATGACCATTTTATCCATGTCTATACACTGGAGCTAGTATCATTACGACTCAATACAGCTATTTTAAAATATCTCATTTATCACATGGACAATAGAGCAATTTCAATTTGCAGATTTAGTAATGTGATGAACTCATCTAATAGCTTCACAATTTTCAGTAATGAAATATGTTATATGCAAACAAGGGAGGCTGTTACAATCATATAAATACATGTTCCCAGTAGATAACATATAGTGAAAACAGTGGATTGTATGAACTTGCAAAGAAAACAATTGTACCTCCCCAGCCAGTAAACGTGGACCCTTCATATGCAAAGAAAAAACCATCCCATTTACTACAAAGAATATGCAAAATCACAAGTTTGCACTGTCTAAGAAACTAAATGGAGGGAGGTATAACTCCAGAAATGCAGCTAAGCATGGAACAAATAGGATATTCACCTAATTTCAAAGGCTAAATAGAATCCAAAAGTTCTAAGGTTGGTTCTTACATTGTAGTCTCGTTCAGCCACATATATAGGAACAACATCTTGAATATTATTTGTCCAATCTCGAAGATCATCAAGCCCTATACCCAAAAATAAAGAAAGGTTAAAGTTATATCAATGTTTTTTAAGAGGCCAAAATGACCTATGGGACCAAATGAGAGATTACATCTTAAAATGGTGTATCATCTTTGAGAACAACAAGAAATAAATATCACTAAAGGTTACAGGGCCTGGGTTCTAGGCTCAAGCAGAGAAAAATGGCCATGTAGCAGACTCGAGGATCTGTGGAGATGTTGCTGGAGTTGCGAGCTGGATTCATGCATGTGACTCGATTGCAGTTTGAAACCAGCACCATTCTGACATTTTCTGGACATCTTTATCCTAGTTTCAGGACCTTGTCTTCATGCATAATGCATTGGCTATGTTGGATTCTCAGAGACAATGTGTCAAACTCGACTATTCACATCGTGTTTAAAATAGTTTTGAATTGGAAGTATCTATCTATTTGTTTACTAATTTTCTTTTGTGATGCATAATCTGATTGAGTTAGAGGATCCAAGAATAACTTACCACCAATTGCATCAGCATGAGAATGTGTAAGTATAACTGCATCCAACTCTCGTATTCTGAAGCCAATAGGACAGATACGGATTTAAAAACAGTCAAAATGCATTAGCTACAAGAACAATGGCAATTAAATACAAGAGAATGACAAAACATAGTTTTAAAAAAAGAGAAAGAATCTAGAAATAAATAAAATGTAATTTGGAGACTTGCCCATAATATGGGAACCATTCGAGGGCACTATGATAAAAGAATCTGCAATAATTAGAATCTTGATCAAAGAACCATCAGCCAAAAACAAAACCATCAGCTAACAGGTGAATTAACATACTTGCCAGCATCTATAAGAATGTTGCGTACTCCATTTGGGGTTGAAGTTCGAACCACCACACTTGTGTTCCGACGTCTATTTTTGTTTCCACTCTGTACTGCTGACCAACAAACCTTGAAAAAGCCACATTTACAAATGAAGAACTTTCATGACCTTGATATTTCCCAACGAAACCTTTTTATCTCAATTACTTAAACATCCCCATAAGAATAAGTCTCCTAATCCAAAGCTTCTACGTGCATAGGTTATTTCAAAGATGAACTGATCAGACTTGTTGCTTGAAAAATGAGACCAATTTACAAGAAGAAGCTTCAAAAACAGATATAATGCAGGATTAGCATTGCATTTTTTCACATCTGCCCTTTTTGTCTTTCTATATCTCACAGCAACAATGCCAAGTGCAAACTTTTCAAAAATGCTCCATCAGCATAAATTAATAGCAATTTACTTTTTGTCCTGCTGCACTTCTGAAAATCATAAAGAATGTGATATTGCTCTCACGTTCAATCTCCTTTTCACAATCTGGTTACAATCCTTTTCCAGTTTGTAAACACGGTATGCCTCCTCACAATTCAAAATTCTCACCCTCTCTTTCTCAGCAAAGCTTTGATGTACATTAAAGTTGAAATTTCCACTATGTGCTTTAGAAGTGCATGGACCTTAACCAGCTAGAGACTTACCATGTCAAGTCAAGATGCTGAAGAAATTGAGCAATCCCCTGGATCAAAAAACTTAATTTACCACATACAAACCATCTGTTGACAGTGATGAGGAGATCTACCATCACCATATGATTCTTCGATATTTCATAGTAACATGTCAACATCTATGGTATCCTCATGCTTTGAGGTCTTCGTTTTCTTTGCCACATGCATCCAGATTCTAGGAAGTTCTCTATATGTTCCATCAAATGCATGTAGTTTCTTTAAATTTTGGCATTAACCACTACCTAGAATCCTTCAATTCTTTAAACGCATGTTCCAGGTTCTCCATCATATTCAGCCTACAAACTTTCTTCTCACACAACATATATAATATCTTTAAACTGTCAAAATAGGCTTTTAATAATCATTTTATATCATATTCCCTTAAAGTTATCCGATACGCTCATGTATGAAATATATACATGAAACGTTAAAGATTTTTGTTGGAGACGTACTTAGATGAGGCTGAATTTTCCAAATTTAGGCTTAAACTATGCTTTTGATAGCTTATACCACTTTAGCAGGTTCTCAACATCTTCATCTTCAAGCATATTACTAAAGCTCTAAATCTCTCAAGTTCCTTCCTCATTTTCTCATTCCACTCTTCATTATCTTTCACTGCATTTATTTTCATGCTGACAAGCCTCCTCATATGTAGCTGATTCTTCATCCTTAATCTTATCTGTGAGGGTACTTACAAGTTTGGGGCATTTCCCAAGTAAAATGATATATCCTATTTCCAAAAACAAAATTAAGAGAAAATAGCACTACATATGTCACACAAAATTTAACAGATCAACATGATATATAAACCCTCACTCACATAAAAAGAAGTGCAATTCAATATTCACAATTGCCTGAAAGGAATCTGAATATCAAATAGAGCATGGACCAAAGGGTTGCCTGAACATGCAAAGAAAAAAACTAACCATCAAACTTGTAAGACACTATTGCTGAATAACTATTTGGTCGTCTTGATTGGATGGGAAATCTTTGCATAAATGTAAAACAGGTCCCATTAAGGATACTTAATTGTTCACATTAGCCGCCTTGAGGAAAGTAAAGGGGTACATCATCATCTACTACACAACCATCACATCCAAGGATCAAGAACCCAAGGAGACATTGCACACAAATTAGGAATCCCTAATTTTGTTGATAGTTCTACTACAGACAGTGTATATATGCAATAACCTGATTGTCACGGTAAATAAAAAAACTACAGGAACAACTGTAAGGAACCGTAAACAGCTTACAACATGCTTCATTCCAAGTCAAACTCATATATTAAGGAAATAAAGAAGGTATTATGATAATGTTAATCTTACATAGTCACAAGGATGTAGATTTACAACATGAGGCATACCGGACACTTCTTTTGTGGATCTGTTAAGCAGCTAACCCTTGGAATACCTTCACTTGTACCTGTTCCAAGAAACAAGAGATACGATTTTCCTTGTTCCAAATCTGAAGTATTGTTTTCTTGTTTCCCCAGAAAACCATCAGGAAAACTTGAATAGTTTCTCAAATATGCCCGTTTCTGTATTCATCAACAAATAACCAAAGTAAGCATATTGTAGGACAGAATTGAAACAAATTCAAGTAGTGCAACATTATGAATAGATCAAGGATACATAGTGCCTTGAGTTTCTCCTCACAAGAAAGAAAGAAATATTAACGTCTTTTAAGAGGCCAAAATGGCCTATAAGACCAAACAAGAGATTACATCTTAAGTGTTGTCTCGTCTTTGAGAACAACAAATAAATAAATAAATAAAGTAAATAATACTCCATAATTAAGGGCAGCCTGACCAATAAGAATGACTACACAAAGCCCTAAAAAGGAATGGAAAGAGATAATTCAGAGAACACTTTTTTAGAAGTACTATTATGTTACTGGTCACAGAAAGAAAGAAAGATATATTAACGTCTTTTAAGAGGCCAA
This sequence comes from Azolla caroliniana, assembly GCF_043228905.1. Lineage (NCBI taxonomy): Eukaryota > Viridiplantae > Streptophyta > Polypodiopsida > Salviniales > Salviniaceae > Azolla > Azolla caroliniana. Next base: position 7,811,183 of record NW_028230452.1, read on the forward strand.
AATGGCCTATAAGACCAAACAGACAGAAAGAAAGATATATTAATGTTTCTAAAAGATGACAATGGCCTATGAAACCTGACAAATATTACAACTGTGTCTATTAAGTCATCAATGGGACTTGCAAGTAACATAAGCATGATAACTTTCTACACTAGATTACTAAGACTAAATGGCTTGAAAATCACGAAAAACCAATAATCAGGTTTGGTGCATGATCATTGGAATTTCGAACTGAAATGCTGCCCTCTAAAAATATACATCATGTGATGATGTAAGATTGAAAGTTTAGTGGGACGAGGAGAGTGTCTCCTTGCCATGTGATGATGGCTTTGACCATATGAGGATTTGAACATTGGGATCATGCCCTGGCATTGGCAATGTCCACATCAAAGAGCCACAACTCCAGCTCTTGCCCCTCCCACCAGTCCTGACTCCACCACTTTGGCATGGGATATTTGCTTGTTCATAATGTAGAGTGTCCCTAGCATTATCTGTGCAGAAACAAATCCATCAAAATTCTCTGCCTAGGTGGATTTGCAGGCAACAATCTCTCCCTCAATATCCCCTCTCTATGTCTCCTTATCTCTAGAAGGAAGAGCATTAAGAATCTAAGTGAGAAACCTCGATACATGTGAGAACCCCAGCATATGCATTTTAATTATAAGTAAATGACTTCATCGCTAGAAGCGAGTAAAGAAGTGATGACAATGGCGACGGATCTTAATCCATACAAACAAATAGTCAAAAGAACTTTCAAAACATGTGTAGGGAAATGTCGCTGTAGGCATTGACTGAATTGCTGCAAGCAAGGTGAATGTGTATGTGCAATTCGAGTTATCAATCTTAAATCTTTCATCAGAGAGGTTTGGCTAGCCTTGTAACGCTCCATGTTACTCTTTATGCCCTGTTCTGTCTAAAGTAATTACACTAATGTGGACTGAATGAGGTAGATTTGTTCAGAAGCTCTGTTCAAGTCACTATTTAAAGTTTCAATTGGTTAATAAATTTAACGTGGCTGTAAATGGATGGAGGCGATTTTATAAGGAAATCCTTCAAGTTTCAACATTGACTTTGAGATGTAACAAAAAATGCTTCAAAATTATTCTCGATTGTGAAACCTGTAGAGATTTGACAATCAGCAAGCCTGATGTATCTAAAGTACTTATAATAAATTGAAATGTAAATCCTTCAAAGGTCTTCTTAAGTGTGAAAATCGAGCTTGGGAAGTAAACTAAGCTTACGTGTGATGAGAAACCCTACAAGATCAAGGTCATGGACTTAAACACCAGATATTCAGCAAAGATCACTGAGAGAAGAAAGGGAAAAATGCACATTGGCGGTGAGATATATATCACAAAAAATCCTTCGAATACATAATTAATTGTGATATTTTCTTCACCTTAGAAAGCTCCGAAATCTCTTAGCAAGCTGAGAAACTCTAACAGATGAAGATCACATACTAAACCAAAAATATGCGATATTGAGGAAAGGCCGCAGAGAGAGAGAGAGAGAGAGAGAGAGAGAGAGAGAGAGAAGAGAAGTACCCGGTGAGTAAGTATGTGTTTATTGAGAAGGAAAGGAATGAAAGAGGAGGATTTGAAGGTTCCATGGAATGGGAGGAAGAAGCTCGAGGATTTCAGCAGAATTCCTGCCATATCTACGTACACGACGATTCCTTTTGCTGGTTCCTCCTCCTCCTCCTCCTCCTCCTCTTTCTGTTTCTTCTGATTGTAGGTGTTTTGTTTCTAGTACCATAGTTTTGGGAATTTATACATTTAGCCTCGAACAAAAAACCATCGCCACTTTTATGAGAGATCCTCATCATGAACCCTTTCTCTTAAATGGTTTGGTTTAAATGGCTTGAGAGTTCACAAACGGTTTGTTTTTGTTTTTGTTTTATATAAATGGTTCGGTTGAGTTCAACTCGGTTTCAAGGCAAAGAAGTTAAACCAAACTGAGCCCATTGCTGCCTCTAGGATCCATTGCTCATCATTGGTCTCCAGATCCCATGGACTCGAAACACTCACCTCTTCTTTCTAGTATCCCGATGGAAATGCCAACGCAAATGTGTTCGTAGTCGAATCTGAACATCGCATTTTTCTCCTGGCAATTTGTTATCATTTCCGGGTTCACGAGGATGTGCCTTCATTGCCACAAATGAATGCCTCTCATAATTGGGTTCCATGGCGCTTTTAAATGCCGATGTTCTTGTAATAATCACAACATTGGACTCCATTCGAATGCAACAAATTTCAATAACCTCACATTTGTTAACAACCCGACGATATATAAAGCTCACTGATGGGCTCCTGGACCAACGACTCGAACACTTTGTTTTCAGAGGACAAGCTTTACAACGAGACCATCATGCATACATATTTCAATAAAAAGTAGCCTCGTGAAATTATGATGCGATGGTTCATGCATAACCTAGTGAATTTATGATGCATAAAGGCAAACGTATTGCACGTCGTGATGTGGTTGGCAAATGAGAGCTTAGACTCTAGCACAAAAATATTTTCGAGTAATTATTGCCTCCCATGTTTATATTGCTAATTGTGGTCCTCGTTTTCGGATATTCTAAACTTAGCCCAAAGGCTTTCTAGCAAGTAAAACATATCAAATGCGCTATGGTTTCTCAACGTACAAAATTTGGCGTAAAACTTGGTTTGTTTTATCATAAACACGATGAATCAAACTGACCCCCAAAATCTTGATTACGTGGGTGAAGTTTACGAGTTCAATGTCAATGGCCTCGTACTATCTGAATGTGTATATGTTAGAGCTTAGCTAATAATGTAAGCATATGATAAGGATAAAAGATAGATAAATAAGAAAGGAGAGAGAGAAATAAGGGTGTTGATCCACCCGACCACCCCCGAGCGAAGGGATCAAGACGGACTCGAGCCTCGATCGACGTCCCATACCACCGTCGTGACGTCGAGTTGTACCTGGTGTTGGCGCGCTCACTACAATAGTTGACCCATCACAATGTCAGAGTCTCGACATAGTTGATAATGTGTCAAATGAGGGTAGCTAGGCCTCATATTTATAGCCAGACCTAAGGGCCCCAGGCAAGTTCACACTTGGCCAAATGGGTTGTCTCAATCCCGAGGATTAAAAGTAATCCTCCCCTTCTTTACACTCTCGTTTAACCCTCACACTTTATCCACGTGTATAGAATACTACGGTAAATTTTCACCACGGGATATTATATGGGCATGCTCGTAACATACTCCCCCTCTTTAAAACATTGCATTCTTGCAATGGAAAGTAAGGGAAATTAGTTCTAAGAGTATTTTCATGTTCCCATGTGGCATCTTTTATAGCCTTATCCATCAATTTTATTTTAAATTCTCAGATTATTTTAGAACGCAAATTTTTTGTTTTAACATCGAGAATTATTTTTGGTACATTTGGTTTAGAAGATAATTCTTCAGAAGTAACCAGAGTTTCAATTGTCACCGTATTGTCGCCAGAACTAAGAAGATTTTTTAGACGACTTACATGAAAAACTGGATGGATTTCAACACCATCAGGAAGAGCGAGACGATAGGCTAATGAACGAATGTGTTTGAGGACTGTAAAAGGTCCACAAAACCGTGGGGCTAACTTAGCGCACTTACCCGTAGACAATGTCTTAGAATTGTGAGGTACACGTAAAAATACCTTCTGTCCAGGGTTGAATAAACGAGGTTGCCTATTATGATCGACATAAAAATGTTGTAAAAGAATAGTGTGCGGAAGCAGTAGAAAACCGAAATACAAAAACGCAGGTTTAATGGAGAGCTTGAATATACGCAGTACGCGGGAGAGACAGAGAGAGAGAAAGAGCAGAACATAAAACTCTATTCGAAAATTAACTCTAAAACTCTGTACATACAACATGCTCAACAACACTATTTATACAAGTCCTAAGAGGACTGACAGAAGTACGGTGTACTTCAATGCTCACTCGAGCGTCTGACACTAATTATGAGACATTAACTACCTAGTAGTCTAGGCTGCTACAAGGCTTCTAGTTATTGCTAGATCCGGTTAACCGGCTCACCGATCCGGCTCAGGCTTATTCAGCCGATCCGGATCCGGTTGAGCTTGCCGCTCAACACTCCCCCTCAAGCTCAACTTGAGGTTGGATCATAGTGTCAGTCTCCATGGTAGCCAGTCCTTCCACCGGCTCCTTCTGGCGTCACTCCGCCTCGCTCGCACTCCTCGTCCGGTCCGGTCCCTTTTGCTGCGACCCTTCTGTTTCTGTGCACCTCGACCTCCTCGGTCGGCTTGTCTGCTCAACAGGCCCAAATCAACTCCCTCGTTGCTGTGACTTCGGCACTTGTCGATTCGTCGATTCCTTCGTGTTGGCATCGACTTTTGCTGCCTTCTCGTCCTCTTGGCCTTGAATTGATCCGGTTCTTCCGAATCCGTCTATTGAACCGAATCGACTGTCTTCGATTCCTTCCAATTCTTGTCTGAATCGGTCGCTCCCGATTCGTCTTCTGGTTCCAGGCCCTTCACCACATCGGACCATGTCCGGGTCTTGGTCTTCTTCTTCCAGTTGGCTCTGCCCTTCTTGACTCTACCACCGCTGCCGCTTGTTCCGACTTGTTCGGATGTGTCAACTTCCTTTGTCGACTTGGCTCCTTTCTTCTTCTTGTCTCTCCCTTTGTCGGTTCTTCCCTCACTGGCGCAATTGGCAGTTTCTTTGCCTTTGCCCGTTCTCCCCCTCAAGTGTGGCACGTCGAGATGCTGAACACCAAGCATTTCGGTGAAGTGTTGCAACTTGTCCGATTCGAGTGGTTTGGTGAAGATGTCGGCAACTTGCCGATCCGTATGAACATATCTAAGTTCGACTTCACCGCTCAGAACACGCTCACGCACAAAGTGGTAGTGCACTTCTATGTGCTTTGTGCGAGCATGGAATACGAGGTTCTTGGCGAGCTGCATGCTGCTTATGTTGTCGCAGTAGATCAGGATCGGGGTCGGCACCTCGATCTGCAGGTCTTGCAACAGTCACCGAAGCCAAATGGCTTCAGAGGTGGCAACGGTAGCGCCCCGATATTCAGCCTCAATGCTCGAAAGGGCCACTGTTGGCTGCTTTTTGCTGCTCCACGCAACAATCGTGCTACCAAGGGAAAACATATAGCCGGATGTGGATCAGTGATCCAATGCATCGCCAGCCTAGTCGGCATCGATGAAGCCGACTAGCTCTTCGATTATACCATGCCGGTATAACAATCCCCGGTCCTTCGTGCCGCTCACATATCGCAAAATTCGATGCGCGCACAGAAGGTGCTCCACGGTCGGCTTCTGCATATATTGGTTGATCACATCGACCGGATAACTAATGTCGGGTCGGGTGATTGTCAAATATATAAGGCCTCTGACGATTTGTCGGAACCTCTGCTCATCGTAGGCCGGTCCGGAGTCGGGACGAAGCTTTTGGTTCCGGTCCAGGGGTGTGGAGATCGGTCGGCATTCCGTCATGCCGAACTTGTACAACATATTCAACACATAGTGGCTTTGTGAGAGCAATATGCCGTCGAGGGTTCGGATACTGAAGGTCCCCTAGGTCCTTCATCTCAAATGCGTCCGACAATTGGGACTTGACTCGGTTGATTTCATCGAGTCCGGGTCCGGTGATGACTAGATCATCAACATACAACAAGATGCAAACCAGACCGTCCGGACCTTGCCGGATGAACAACGAAGAGTCCGACTTGGAGACCGGAAACCCAATCTTACACAACCAGTGCGTGATCTTCGCATTCCAGGCTCGGGGGGCTTGCTTCAGGCCATAAAGTGACTTCTTCTACCGGCATACCGTCGACTTGTTCATCGCTAACTGGAAACCGGGGGGGTTGGGTCATAAGGACCTCTTCTTCAAGATCGCCTTGAAGAAATGCATTCTTCATGTCCATCTGGTGAAGATGCCACCCCCTTGCCGCAACAACCGCCAGCACCACACGAACCGTCGTCATCTTCGCTACCGGAGTGAAGGTCTCGTCGTAGTCGATTCCGTGGGTCTGCGTGTATCCCTTCGCCACTAACCGGGCCTTGTACCGGTTAACCAAACCGTTGGCATTTACTTTACCTTGTACACCCACTTACATCCGATCGGTTTACAACGTCGGGGAGGGTCAACTAGGTCCAATGTGTCGTTGGCATCAAGTGCCCGCATTTCTTCCTCCATAGTGGCACGTCAATCTATGTCCCTTGCCACTTCTGCGTAGCTCTCCGGCTCACGCACTTCCACCACGTTGGTCATGTATGCATAGTGATGCGCCATGTACTCATTGTACTCGTACCGCATCACGGGGTTCTTCTAGCGGGAAGATCGGCGTAACTTATCGTTACCCGGTTTGAGGCCCTTCTTGGCCGGTTTAGACTTCATTCTCGAAGATCCACCTTCATCCTTTCCGGAGTCTGATCCGCTCCGATCCGACTCAACGTTGCCGGTTTCGTATTCCGGCATCTTCTTCTTCCCCTTCTCTTTGCGCATGAACCGTCTCCTCAATTCCTTGCGCGGGGAGAGCATGGCAGAGTCTCCATTACCTGTGGATTCCTCATCCGACTGGTCAACCCGACTCAGCCGCTCATTCGGTCCATTTAACCGAAATGAGATCGGACTCTCTTCTACAGTGCCGAGGTCTTCATCTTCTATCTGGACCGGTTCAGGCTCACTAACCTCATCCTCCGGTATCGGGTCGGGGTCGAAAGTTGGAGCCGGTAAGGCATACCATGATGCCGTCTCATCAAACTCAACATCCCGGCTAACTCAGACCTGCTTTGTCCGGGGGTTATAACACTTATACCCCTTTTGCTCATGCGAGTAACCGACCAGGATGCATTTCTCTGACTTTGCATCCAACTTCCTCCGCTTCTCATCCGACACATGCACATATGCAATGCTACCGAATATCCAAAGGTGTCTCAAATTCGGCTTGCATCCGAAATACAGCTCATGCTCGGACACCTTGTTACCGATCCGGTTTTGGATGTAGACGACCGTCTAGACCGCCTCTGCCCAGTAGAAATAGGGCATGCTCTTCTCCTCCAGCATTGCCATCGTCGCGTTGACAATCGACCGGTTCTTCCTTTCAGCCACACCGTTTTGCTCCGATGTGTATCTACAACTGAACTCTCTCCGAATTCCTTTTTGCTGCAGATAACTGTTGAATTGGCCGGAAAAATATTCTTTTCCGCCATCCGACCGCAGGCACTTGATCTTCCTCTCCGTTTCCCGTTCAACCAGGCTTTGCAGGTTCCGGAAACAGTCAAAACTTCGCTCTTCTGCTCAATGAGGTAGATCCATGTGTGTCGGTTGTAGTCGTCGATGAAGGAGACAAAATACCGACTCCCGCCAAGACTAACTATCTATGTCGGTCCCCATACATCCGAATGAATAAGTTCAAGCTTATTACGGCTACGGTTTCGTTCGGTGGGGAATGGAAGCTGTTGTTGCTTCCCGAGTTGGCAGGCTTCACATATTTGGGCCTTCCGGTCACTGAACTTCGGCAAACCGAAAACAACTTGTTTTGTTTGCAGGTCTTGAAGCCTCCGGTAATTGACGTGGCCGATCCGCTTGTTGCATAGGTCGATGACCGATTCAACCTTTTGTCCTTTGGCGAACAAAGCGGTGCCTACGTCATTGGTGTCGAGGATGAACATCCTCCCGTCTCGACGCCCTTGCGCAATAATCTGGCCCTCTTCCTTGATGAAGCACCCAAGGTGCATAAACCGCACTTGCATCCCCTGGTCAACAATCTGTCCGACTAACACCAGGTTCTTCGTGATAGTCGGAACATGTAATATGTTCATCAGCTTCCCCTTCTGTCTGACATGGCTCAAAGGGACTTCTCCAACATGCACGATTGGGTGAGGAGTGTCATCTCCGGTTTCAATGACTCCTGGTTGTTCCGGTTTCTCCAAGAAGGAGAACGACTCTTTGTGGCTCGTCATGTGATTCGACGCACCGGAATCAACATACCACACTTCCTCTGATTTGGAAGTGGTCTTCTTCATCAAGTTAGCCTCGTGTTTCACCACCAAGGTTGGCCCTTTACCGGCTTTTCAGGTTTTGGATCCTCCCGATCCTTCTGCGTAGTGCGAGTATTGTCGGTTCTCTCTGTCAACCTTGCCGGATCCGGATCTGTCCGAATCGGCGCGCTTCTTCCAGCACTCGCTTTCTCTGTGGCCCTTTTTACCACAATACCAACATTTCGTGTCGGCCTTTGCTTGCCGGCCTCCGGCGCCGCCTTGACTCCCCCTGCTTGTGGAAGGTCTGGAACTATTGTCGGCACTGTTCTCTATGCCTTCGGTCCTGCTCTTGCCGGCCGCTACCATTGCGAGCCGACCCGCCTCGTCCACAACGCCCACGGGGCCGATCCGCCTTCGTGTACAACATCCGGTTGTCGGTGGGTGCACTTGTTGACACACCAGTGTGGTTCTCCTCTACAAGGAGCATCGACTGTAAGTCGAAAAATGACAACGTATTCTCCCTTGTACACACAGTAGTTCGGAACGCTTCGAACTTTGACGCCAAACCTCTGACATAGATTTGCACCATATCGGCTTCTTCGATATTCACATCGATGGAGGCCAGAGAGTCGCAAATGTCCTTGATTTTGGAGGTGTAGTCTGCCACCGACAAGTCGCGTTGTCGTAGGTTGCTCAGCTCCTGTCAAAGTTGAAGCTTCCTGGCTGTAGTGCTTGCGGCGAAAATCTTCTTCAGATTTCCCCAAGCATCTTTCGGCGTTTTTGCATCCCAAATGTAGCTTAGGAGTTGTTCGCCCACACAAGACGCGAAGCAGTACAGTACTCTGCTCGCCGACTGTTCCCACACCGGGAAATCTCTGTGTGTCGATTAGGGTGCTGTGTCATTTGCTCCGTTGACATAGCTCGAGTAACTGTGCCCGAGTAGGTATTGGTGCATCTTGTAGGACCAAGATGCATAGTTGTTTCTGTCGAGCTTCTCCGTCGGGAGCGAGCTAGCCATTCCTTTGTCCATCACTTCTCTTTTTGTTCTTAGGGTTTGTCTTCAAATGCTGATGTCGGTTTGCAGAGGTTCTCAACCCTTGCACTTTGATACCATGTAAAAGAATAATGTGCGGAAGCAATAGAAAACTGAAACGCAGGTTTAATGGAGAGCTTGAATATACGCAGTACGCGGGAGAAACAGAGAGAGAGAAAGAGTGGAACATAAAACTCTATTCGAAAATTAACTCTAAAACTTTGTACATACAACGTGCTCAACAACACTATTTATACAAGTCCTAAGAGGACTGACAGAAGTATGGTGTACTTCAATGCTCACTCGAGCGTCTGACACTAACTATGAGACATTAACTACCTAGTAGTCTAGGATGTTACTAGGCTTTTGGTTATTGCTGGATCTGGCTAACCAGCTCCCAGCTCACTTGCTCACCGGTTCACTGATCCAGCTCATCCTTCCGGATGCCGATCCGGATCCGGTTGAGCTTGCCGCTCAACAAATGCGCTCTATCTTGAGTTGTTTTTATATTATCTTGTGTAATATGCAACATATCTTGCATATCCTGAAGAAAGTTTTGCGTACTTCGCAACTCATCATGATGTATATTAACATCAATCGGGGCTCGTAGCTGACTATATCTCATTGATGTATGCTTGGAGCTGTTATAAGCAAACTCCAAATTTGGGAGATAATGTTCCCATTTTGTTTGTTTTGTACCAACATATGCATGGAGCATGTCCTTGATAATTTGATTTATTCATTTTGTCTGTCCATCGGATTAAGGACGATCCGTGGAGCTCATGCTCAATGTAGTTTCTAACTTCTTAAAGAATTGCGTCCAAAAGTCGTCAATAAACTTTCGATCTCGATCACTCACGATATCCATCGGTAACCCATAAAAATGAAATAACTCGTCAACGAATTGGTAAGCCAATTTAGGAGTTATTACCGTGGTTTTAGTAGCAATAAATCTAGCCATTTTAGTTAGTTGATCAACCACAACCTAGATGGCATCATGACCTTTTTGGGTATGAGGAAGGCTAACAATAAAATCCCACTGATTATTGGGAATGTCCAAGGGATGTAAAAGTCTAGCGGCTTTAAGTCACTCAACTTTGTTAACCTAAAACTGGTGACATTTAGTCACATAACTATGTATGTCAAAACGCATCTTAGGCCAATAGAATTGAGTGGAGATGAGAACAAGTGTATGATGTATTCCAAGGTGCCCTGTTGAGGGTGCATCATGGCATTAAAAAAGAATTCTCTTTTTGACCTCAAGCAAATTTGGAACACAAACCTTCCCATTAGGGTATAGCAGACTGTTAGCAATGTGGAAGGATTCCTTCGAGGATGTGATGGTGTTTGTTCCAGACTCAACTCTTACCCAATATTTCATAAAATAATTGTCATCAGATCAAGATACTTTCCTCAAAGGTGATCATAAAGATCTGATGTTATTTCAGTGAAGGTAAGCATGTTAACTTCACGGATGCGAGTTAGTGCATCAATGACAGTGTTCATGGAACCTTTACTATATCGTATGGAAAAATCAAAGTCCTTGATGAGATCTATCCATCGTGCCTTACGACCTTTAAGGTCTTATTGGTCACAAAATATTTCAAGGACTCGTGGTCTGTAGTTACCACAAAACGATTTCCATAAAGATAATGACGCCATGTCTTGAGCGTATGAATAACTGCAAATAATTCTTTTTCTTGCACGGTATACCGACATTGAGCAGAATCAAGTTTCTTACTCTCAAATGTTATTGCTTTGCCATCTTGATATAGGACAACACCTATAACATAATTGCATGCATCGGTTTCAACCTGAAAAGGTTTTGAAGGATCTGGTAAAAGAAGCAAAGCAGCCTTGCAGACTAGCTCCTTGAGTTCCTTAAAGGCGAGGTCTAGTGTAGCATTCCACACAATAGGTTTTGTAGACTTACGTGTTTGACCTTTGAGAAGATTAGTAAACGGTGTCGTCAATTGGGAGTAATTACTAAGAGATTTTCGCAAAAACCCGACAAAACCAAGGAATGATCGAACTTCTCGAATATTCCGAAGAGTGGACCAAAGTTTGACTTTCTCTATGTGAGAAGGATCAATTTCACCTCCTTGTTCGGTTATGAGATGTCCAAGATAAGTAATTGATTTCTTGAAGAACTCGCATTTTGAGATCTTCGCGTAGAATTTCTTGTCTCGCAATGTTTGTAAAACAAAGCGGACATGTTTAGCATGTTCTTCTAACGTATGACTATAAACTAGAATATCATCCAAGAAAATGACGACAAATTTTCCAAGTTGTTCTCGGAAAATGTCATTCACTTCTTGTTGAAATGTGGTCGGAGCATTGGTCAAACCGAAAGGCATCACCAAAAACTCATAATGGCCATAGCGTGTATGAAATGCCGTTTTAGGAACATCTTCCTCACTTATACGAATTTGATGGTAGCCCGTACGGAGATCAAGTTTCATAAAATACCAAGCTCCCTAGAGATGGTCAATTAGATTGTTAGCCCGGGGCAATGGATATGAATTATTTATCGTCACTTTATTCAAGCGTCGGTAATTAATATAGATACGCCGTGTGCCATCGTTTTTTTTACCAAGAGAACAGGTGCACCCCATTGAGATTTACTATAACGTATATAACCCATTCGTAAATAGTCCTTGAGGTGCTTAGATACCTCATCCTATTCGGATCAACTTAAGCGATAAGGAGGTATACTTATTAGTGCAACACCAGGTACAATATCTATACGATGGTCTATATTACATTTAGGAGGTATCCCATGTGGTAGTTCACTCGAAAAAACATCACGAAAATCATTTAAGATTTCATCGAGTTGTTGTTGTTCAAAATATGATAATTGACCCGAGACATTATCGATATTATAAATGCGAATGTTTGGATGAAGTACACAATAAAATAAAGAAGAACAAGACAACTCGGATATTGATGGAGAGGAAACTATCGAAAGAGATTGTTTATTTACACATTGAATAAAATGAGTACAATCGTTCAGTACAAAGGAAATGGAATGGCAAACCCAATCAATAGACAAAGAAGAGTTTTTATTATAAAACCAGGGATAACCAAGTATTACGTCAATGGTACAAAGATTCATTACATGGAAGTCCACTTCCTCTATATAAGTATCAATAGGAATTCCTAATGAATGAATCGCCTCGTTGATGTATTGTACTCCTCCATCATCCAAGTGCACCTTATAGGCGTGATCACTTACGATGGGTTGGATTCCCCATATCTGAACTAAACGATCATTTACAAAGTTGTGTGAGCTTCCCGAATCAAATAAAAATTGTACAGGAGATCCATTGATATACCCGTTTGCACATAGTAAATCATTGGGTCCCAATACATAGTGAGGGAAAGAACATTTACAATTACTTAAATGATGTGTATAGACCTCAAGGACATCATGAATTTGACCTTTATGGTCTGCAACTTTTGTTTTGTTATCGTGCTCTTTTCGTTGGAGCTTTCGACATTGTTCTTTTGTATGGCCCTTCTTTTTGCAGAATACACAAAAAGGATGTTGTCACTTGCAATCGTGATCCATGAATTCATTGGTGTGTCTTGCGTTTCCTAGTGAATTGCGACTGCTTAGTCTCGGGCACTTCATTGGGTTTGTTATGGTCCTTCTTCGAAGTGTGTTGATAACGAAGAACTATTTCAACGGCCTCTTCGAAGGATTTGGGATCCTTATCATGCATTATCCAGTGATAGTCCGAATTGGGGATGTCATTGACAAAACAAGCTATCAACCAATTGTCCCCTTCTAGACCCGATTTTTGGATTTGGGTTCTAGCATGGTGAACATAGTCTTCTAGCGAGGAAAACTTCCTGCTACAGAGGTTCATTAAAGCTTGTGTTGCCTCAGTTCGAGATGGAGGTTGCATAAATTGGCCCTTGAAAATTGTGACAAATTCTATCTAGGTATCGGGCAAATTCCCCAAAGTGCGGAGCCCACGCCACCAGGCGGCGACCTTACCCCCTAGTTCTCGGCCGACATATGCAATCTTCGTACTACCTGGTTTGGGATAGAGCTCAAAATGAGACTCCCTTCGACCCAACCACGTGCAGATTGCTTCTTCGGTTCTTTCCTTTTTTTCTCCTGTAAATGGCTTTACGACAAATGATGGTTCACGTTCATCGGGTATATTAGTATCACGTTGTAAACTAATGGCACGTGCCTCGAGAGCACTATGAGATTGCCAAAGTTTGAACATCTGATGCGCGGTTGAATTAAGGAAATTTTGTATTTATATCAAATACGACTCAATGGGGATTGGCCCAAGAGGATTTCCTTGAATTCCTTTTGCTTGAGCGGATGACATCGGGTCATTATTATGAGCCATTGAATGATCATTTTTGGCAAAGAAATAGGATATGGTCAGACAAATAGTCATAACATTATGCCGTGATGTAAACATATCATGGGCAAACATTCATCGATATCGTGATGTCACGTCAATACCCCTCTAGACGTATGAGATGAGGTTCAAGATCAGGTTACTATAGTAACACAAAGGTGTTTTAAAAACCATGGGGGTGACAAATGAATGTCTTTCCCTGATCTCTATATCGATTTTTTCATGGTGGCTCCCCAAGTGCAACCTAATGGTCAAACCGCACGAGCCCTCTTTTCGTAGTAGGCCCACGTGGCCCATCACATGGTTACATCATTACGAATGCCTTTCGTAATGATGATCTCATGGTGGCATCGTAACCATGTAACGAGGGAGGGATGTTGGATGTGTGTGTCATAGGGGCGACCTCACTTAAAGTGGGTGAAGCCCTACGCTCTCAACATCATTGTGGCTATGATTGTTTCATTATAACGCATAGTAAGATCAAAGTGACCAACGGGGATGACAACAAAAAAAAATTGTTGAAAAAAAAAGGATGGTGACTACGACATTCTCACAAAAATGTGAGGACAGCCATCAATATCCTTTCCCCAAAAAGGACAACGTTCGACATACACAATCACGTAATAAAAGCTAATATATATTTATGTTTATCACATGTATATGATTAAATACGTATACACGTGATTACATATGCATATATTTAAAAAAATCGTAACATTACATAACCAACGAATGATGTAAATCGAGATACGAAATCAAGGCATATAGCCTCCACGCACACGGACATCCAAATATAAGGGTGAACGTAATATGCAATTGAGGTATTGACCTCTTACGCATACGACACCAATCACATATCCTTTACATAGAAACCAAGATATTGCCTCATATGCATATGTAACATATGTATGTGAACGTAATACACAATTGAGGTATTAACCTCGTACGCATAAGACACGAATCATATATCAAATATATGTCACATGAGGTATTGACCTCATACACATATGTAAACATTTTATACAACCAATTTATTACCACTACAACATCATTGAATCAATGAAAGAAAATACATTTTAACTATACATGATTAGATTGGGAGAAGAAAGAATAGAGAAAAGAAAGAAAGAAAGAAAGAGTTACCAAAGTTCCTTTGTTGATAGCTATTTGGATCAAACTCGATTGTACATCAATTGATCGCCATCCAACAAGTAAAAAAAAATCAACAAAAGAAACATTAGAAACATGGCTCGAATACCAATTGTTAGAGCTTAGCTACTAATGTAAGCATATGGTAAGGATAAAAGATAGATAAATAAGAAAGGAGAGAGAGAAAGAAGGGTGTTGATCCACCCGACCACCCCCGAGCGAAGGGATCAAGACAAACTTGAGCCTTGATTGGCGTCCCATACCACCGCCGTGGTGTTGAGTTGTACCTGGTGCTGGTGCGCTCGCTACAAGAGTTGACCCACCACAATGTTAGAGTCTCGACGTAGTCGATAATGTGTCAAATGAGGGTAGCTAGGTCTCATATTTATAGCCAGACCTAAGGGCCCCAGGCAAGTTCACACTTGGCCTAATGGGTTGTTTCAATCTCGAGGATTAAAAGTAATCCTCCCCTTCTTTACACTCTTGTTTAACCCTCACACTTTATTCACGACGGCAAATTCTTACCACGGGATATTATATGGGCATGCCCGTAAGAGTGTAAGTGTTTTACAATTGGGTTTGGAGCTAAATATAACTAACTAACTTACTAACTAATAGTGCTCTCCATGTGTTTATGAACATATAATATGTATAGTGGAGGCATCATCCACAAACACACTCACTCCATACATACATACATACATACATAGAAAAGTGTAATGGAATTTGGAATTAGGTGGGGGGGGGGACCCATTTTAAGTTTTCAATTAGTGAAGAAAAATGAATGAATGAATGAATGGAATAGAATAGAAAGAAATTAGAAATTAGAATAGAAGAAGCCCACCATGAATGAATCTGTCTGTCTGTTGTTGTTCCTTGCTTTTCTCGCTTTCTATTTTGCTGCGCAGATACACCCATCCCCTGCTTCGATCCTCTGCAGAAGAAGAAGAAGAAGAAGAAGAAGCAACCCTACTGTTGATGGATGGAGAACCCTAGAGTCGTGGAAGAAAGAAGAAGAAGAAGAAGAAGACGTAATTTGCGAAATATCCACCTTGTTACGACACCAGCGATCCTCCTCCTAAATCTAGCAGAAAATAAGCACGCGGTTTAGAGTAAGGATACCATCGGTTGGTTTGCTTCTATGGCTAACTTCAGGATTCCCTTTGCCAAAGGCCATGCTGCTGTCCTTGTCTGCCTCTTCCGAGATGAAGCTGAACAAATTCGAGTTCTTCTCACCAAACGAGCACAATCCCTTTCCTCACACTCTGGTATGGTTTTTCTTCTGTATCTCTGAGTCTCTATTCCCAAACAAACAAACAAATAAATAAATAACGCTTTTTCAACCTATCTACCTGTCCGTGATTATAGATTAGTATGTACATATACTCGCTCTTGCTATTAGCTTAGGATTACTCCTTGGTTGGCTGGCTCTGCTGCTTAGGCGATGGCAGTGAATGCAACCCATGGAATGCTTTTTCAATATGTCGCACTGGCCATGATTATACACACACACACTCTCTCTCTCTCTCTCTCTCTTGTTATTAACATAGGATTATTTGTTAGTTTTGTTTGGTCTGCCACTTTGCCGAAAGTTATGTAAGCACTTTGGAGCCAGCGTAACATCATGAAGTTGCTGTATCTGTGTAATTTTGGTCAGGCCTTCATCCTGCTATTTAGTACTTGCCATCGATGAATGCATTCGAGTACAAAAGGAAAAGAGGGACATTATGCGACCTTGCTATGGAAAAGCTATTCTATATGGAAATTAGGTTGAGAGTTATGTCATGAACTTCTACCCTGGTAAAGATGTGAAAATAAATCGGGAGCAATTGGCAGATGTCATTCTCAAGTTATGGTATCAATATTTTTGTGGACGTGTTGATGGACATCAAATGCATAGTTTCCCATACGAAGCTTGGTTTGATGATGAATGCAAGACTCATCTCAAAATGTTCAAGCTTGCAAAAGATAAAAATGAGGAGCCCTAACATTGTATCAATATGGAAGAATGATGAGGAAGAAGATGAGGCAACGCTGTCAAATGCAAGAGAAGAAAACAAAAATGTTTGAACTCCAACCAAAGTTGACATGGAGACAACTCAAGGGCAAAAAGGAAGATATTATTGGTGAATTCACCATTGAAGAGATGAAACAATATGTACGTAAGCTTTATATGCATGATGGGAAAATGCCTATGACAACGAGTATGGACACACCATATAAGGTATGTGTGTCTATTGAAGACATTGATAGTGGGGCAAAAAAGATGCCGGGAAATGCAACTTTAATGAAAAGTGAGGACTTGAAATTGACAAGACCACAAACTTGTCAATGGACAGCAACTATAATGGATCAAGGTATCAAGCAAGGTTTCCAAGAAGATTGGCTCATGAGTTTGGCTAAACCAATCCATAAAGGACGAGAATTTTTTTTGGTATCCAGCTACCGAAATATAATGGTTAGCTCAGTTATGGCAAAGTTATATAGCACTGTTATGTAACAAAAGATTAGCTCATGGGCTGAACATCATCACAAGCAAGCTCTTGGTGAAGCAGGCTTTAGACCGAAACTTTCAACTATCATTCATTTGGTTATACTAAGAGTTAGTGAAAGAAAGTTGACTTCAAGGGAAAACGCTATATTGTTGTTTTGTGGACTCCATGAAATCCTTTGACATTGTACCACAGAGTGAGCTCTGAAAAAGAATGATAGAGATTAGAATGCCATTAGAGTATAGAGTAGTTGTAGCATGATTGTATGAGCCAGTTAGGTGCCAATTGGGATAGTGGTTTCGCGAAGTGCTATTTAACATGAGGGTCAAACAAGGGTGTCCACTCTCTCCGACATGCTTTGGTGTATGCATTGATAAACTTGAAGAAATATCAAATAAGGCTACAAAAGAAGAAGAATTGGATGGGCCAAAACTGATGCATGAGCTTCTTTTTATACTCCTATATGTTGATGATATTATCTTACTCTCATATAAATTTGGATGGTATGCAACACTTGATGTAATGGACATGGAGAAAACAAAAATCATATAAATTTGGATGGTATTGCAACACTTGATTCAGTCAAATCATGTCAACATGGAGAAAACAAAAATGATGGCGATAAAGGCAATAAAACCAAGACACTACCCCACTTTTACATACAACGGAGAACCAATACAAGTGGTGCAAAGCTTCAAATACCTTGGTACTAATGTCCCATTGACAAATAGGTGGAATCTATGCTATTAGTCTAGACTTCAGGCAAGTTGGAAGAGTTATTATATATTCGAGAATCAATGCAATCAAAGTGGTACTAGAGGATGGGAAGTTGGATTGATGCTATTCAGTGGTATAGTGGTCCAAGTGTTGCTTCATGGAGTGGAAGTGTGGGGTGGCGCTATTGCACTTAGTGCATGGAATGAAATAGAGAAAATCCAAAAATGTTCTTACGTAGACAATTGGGGGTAAAATCCTCAATATCCTACCCTATAATACTATTAGAAATAGGTCCTCGACCCATAGAGCCTCCAGCCATGCAAAGAGTATACAAATATATCACTAAAGTCAAGGATATACCTGAAGAAGCATGGAACAAAGGATGCAAGGGGCAAAAAACTAATAAGAACAAAATCCTCCCATGTGTCTGGTTGCTTGACATTATGAAATGATTTAAGAGATGGGGAGTAAAACGTCTATTGGAACTCTTAGATGACGTGATGAAGTATATGATCATTGAGGGTAGATTACTAGAGGCACTAAGGATGAAGTGCAAGATTTAAAAAAATGTCAAAACTGGAATATTACATTGCAAATATCAACCCCCCATTATGCCCCCAGTACAAGGAAAAAAAATGTCAAAACTTATGTGATCGCATCTCACTACCCCCATGAGCCTTGGCTTTGGGATAACATTAACACTTCTTTGAACTCGCTCACACATGTTAGGTGTGGAGGTAGCATCATGGCATCATCACCCAAATATGAAGATATGCAATGAAAACCTAGTAGAGGGTGAATATCAGTTATTACATGCTTAGCAAATGTGGGAGAAGTATGATGACTTGTTAGACAGGCATGAAATTGTGAGTGTCATACTCAAATTTCCACTAAGACGGGGGAACACACATAGCGTGCATTGTTTTTACATCGAGAGCTTTTACTACAGAGTAGTATTCCCCCTTCTTTGGAAGGAGTCACATACAAGATGATATGTTGATTTGGTCCCATAGGTCAAAATTGGCCTCATCATGGGCAATAAAAGATCTATTCTATTCAAGAAGGGCATTCCACTTGAGCCAAATTGAGTTGCTCAGGGCTGATCGAATCCGTAATGATTGCCTCATAACCAGCATGTGCCAACCTCGACACCGGCAGATTTGGGGAACCACAAGTGCATCTTCGAGGCACTTAGTTCAACCCTCTTGGGTCTTCACATCTACGACCCACTTCTCTCATTGGTCTCCATCATGATGTACACATCTTTGATGCCAATCATGTTCTGGAGACTTGTCATGTGTCTGCTTGCACCACTATCTAGGAGTCATGTGTCTTGTGATGCATCTGCACTAGAGCCATAGTTATAGAATACTTAGAATACCATACATGTAGAGTATGATGCTACATATTCTAAAATTATTCCTGTTTTTTAAATACTTAGAATACACATTCTAAAGATAAAATATGTTAAGTACGTAGAATATGCTAAATATGTCTTATATTTAATTGCATCTAACACTTGTTTTTTGGCCAACTTTTATTTTTTATATTTTTTTGGAAACACTAAATATTTGTTCTATATGTAAAAAACGTGAAACATTTTGAAATAGCAGTTATAAAACATAGAATACGTGGTCTTCTAAAATGTACTGTGGACATAAAATACGTGTCTTTTAATAACTATGACGAGAGCACACTTCCGTGAGGCCCGAGGACCAGCCACTATCTATTTCCACTACTAGCCACAAATTTACTCTCTTACCCTCATTCGAATGACTTGAAGCTTACTGGAAGACCCTCATCTAGCAGCAACTCTTGGCTTTTGACTTTGCAGTCTCAAGCCACATACCCCTTTTGACCATACTTGTGGTATCTTTAGAGAATGCAGAATCTGTATCTGGCTATGGATGTGTCCCATCCACAGCTTTTGTTCTTGAAGTAATGCTATAAACATCTCGAAAGGATATCTGTCATTTGGTTGTGAAGAGGACTCTACCCTTGTGATTAACACCTCTGATTTCTCACTTTCCACTATCTCATATAGGCTTACTAAGTCTTACCTTGGATTCTAGTCTCTCTCTCATGTGCTGAATGAACGCCAATAGAAAATCTGCTCTCCCACGAAAATTGCATACCATGCATCTGTATTATGCCTTTTCCATGCTAACAATCACGTTGGGCTTGGAGCAATCAGGACTGTCGAATTATTTGATTTCACAAACCTTGAATGATTTAATTTTGCGAGATGCCAATATGGAAGTTTATTATTGCCCTCTATGAGTGTCATAAGAACAATAGGTAAAAATCCTATGATAGTAGAAACATCATTATATATCCTGAAAAATGCTCTTAGGCATTTACACGTGCACTTATTTGCTCTTCAGTAACAAATTAGTGTGAGATTTACATGTGTACATGCATACTTATACTGTGAGAAAAGCTGTTAATAGCAGTAGCGGATTGGTTGTTAGAACAAAATAGACACAGCCAAGCTGTGAGAAGGCTGTTAGACAGCAGTAGCAAACATAGTTGCAAAGAGGAGACAGCCAAAGAATAGAGCTTGTTTGCAAGTAGCAGCAAAAATAAAGTCCTTACGAAAGAGGCTGGTATAGCCTATTTATACAAAATTGGGGGTGAAATGGTTGTTTGGTAGTTAAGTGACTCTTGTACACCAAACAGGTACAATAAACTAGGAATAAGAGGGAATATCTTGGAAAAAGTGGAAAAGATAAAAGGCATTTAAAGAGTTGCAGACTCTAGAGAGAAGAATCTAGGAAGAGAGAGAATGTAGAAGAGAGATAATAAAGATGAAAGAGAGTGTAGGTCTGGAGCTGCCACCCTCTAACATATACATGTGTATATGTATGAAAGGAAAGGAAATTCGATAGTTAAGGTTCCAAAATTTGATGGAAACTTTCAATTGCAGGTGAAGTTGCCCTTCCAGGAGGGAAAAGAGACAAGGAAGATAAAGATGATATTGCAACTGCTCTCAGGGAAGCCAAAGAAGAAATTGGGTTAGATCCTTCCCTTGTTAAAATTGTGACAACAGTCAAGCCCTTCATTTCAAAGGTTGGCCTATAATAATCTCTCATTTCTTTTGGTTGATCGCATTAATGGTCTTTATGGAAAATATTAATGAAGCACTTCTGTCTATTGATATCAAAACTTGTATAGTTTATAATGATTATTTGAATTAATTTTCTTTATGCAAAATATGTGACAGAATCTTTTGAGAGTTACTCCAGTTATAGCGTTGCTATCTGAGAGAAACAAGTTTACACCTATTCCCAATCTTGGAGAGGTTGATGCTGTTTTTGATGCACCATTGGATATGTTTCTTAAGGTGTCTTCATCACTTTAATTACTGAGCTCATTGCAAATCTACATATTATTTTATTTCCCCACATCATAAGGAATCGAATGCTCTATGAACAATTGATTTGTTAATTTTAGACAAACATTTTTATATAAATTTTTATTTATTTGTAGGACAAGCAACATCGATTGGAGCAACGAAAATGGCTCGATTATATATATCCCATACATTATTTTGATTATGAGGTTGCCAATCAGAAGTTTGTAATATGGGGTCTAACTGCTGCAATCTTGATAAAATGTGCTTCAGTAGTCTATGAGCGGCCACCAATATTTGATGAGTTGCAATCAGAGAGAACTTCATCAGCTCCAAAACTATGATACTGTTTTTTTAAAATTTAATTGTATTATTTTGCTCTAAATTAATTTCTTGATTCATCATGTAGATTACAATCACCATTAACGGATGATGTGGTAAACATGCTCATGTATGAAAAAACCGCAAGACTTTGTCCCTGTTAATAAATAAATTCGAATCAAGGCATTAAGTGTTCTCATGAGTGCCATTGTGTTATTTTTCTCTAAATTAAAGGATTGATTCATCATGCAGATTACACTCACCATCAAGGGATAAGGTAAGCAACAGGCTTGCTTATGAAAAAACCACAAGACTGTCCCCATTAATAAACAAATTTGAATCAAGGCATTCTCATAGAGTAATAGAAGATAAAATGAAGTAGGTAGGTTCAAAATATCTACAGCTCCAATGGTGATTAAGTACAATGACACATCTAGAAGTAGATATTGACAAATCACATACGTTAAACAAAAAAGTAGTCTTTCAAAGAGAAACAAATGTGTAGATTTTCTTAGGATGCATATTCAGGTAGGAGACTCAAGAGTAAGCACAATTTATGAAGGTACAAGTGGCCAAAGGAAAAAGGCACCCCATTGGTTTAGCTATTCAAAAATTTCCATACAACTCGAGAAATAGAAAAAGAGGATCTATTTACCATGTAATTGCTGAAATTGTGTATAATCATATAGGATTAAATACGAAGGGAATTTTTGGAATGAGAAAGTTGAGCCCTCTTGGTTATCAATCTAGGCACTTTTAATCAAGGATCATTTAGTGCAAGACCCATTTCATGGGTTGTTTTTAGGGTCTGTGTTAGCAGGAAAAGAACTTGCCTTAATGATAGCCCTCCCATTCTTGTTGGTAAAGCCAAGAGAGGCGAGACATATATTTTAAAAGAGCAATGTTGGTACAACCCCTTGTGTTTCTCCATTATTTTGTTTTATGTATCTATCAAATAAGTATTTAATTGCTTATTGTTGAGTGCTCTAAGCCTTTCTATGGCTATATCCTAAGTATTATGGAGCTACACTTCACAGTGGGGGTGAACTTTAATTAAGGTATTAGTGCATCTTAGTTAACCCATGTGATTCACATCAACAATTCAGCTAATTGTTCCCCATTGATCCGAGTTCTATCGAGTTTTTTACAATTGAGCTCAACATCCTCGTTGACAAATGCCAATCCTTATTGTTCCATGAGTGGAAGGCCTAACTTCCATCTTCCTAGCTCAAATTAGTTGGGCCTAATAATTTCCCTTACTTACCCCGTGCTCAAAAAGCAACACCCTATGATTCTTAACCAACCCTAAGTTAAACCTATGATGTTAACACTAGTGACCACAATGAAGGACTCAACTTGTAGCCGATGAGCATAATAAAATGGCACCATTTCATTGCAATGTTTCCAACTTGATCTTTGACAACAATTACATACCTAACACATGGACCTAATTCAAATACTTGGTGCATGTAGGGAACATCTCATCTACCATAGGTAGCATGTGAACCGAATTCATCATAGAGTTATGGCGAACAAAAGAAGATAGTTGTTTTGGACTTAGATTTTCTCCATGAAATCTCATATATTGTTGTAAAATACCCAATTGTACGCAATGTCTCCTGTCAATGCATTGCCTTCTTGCTAGTGATTGTTTTGTGTAGACTTGAATTTGGTAGGTCTTATCACCCATATGGAAAATGGTCCATCGGATATAGTTGATGGGTTAGGGGTAGGGCTAACAACCTTATTGTGTGAGTGAAATTTAGAAGTATTCTAGGGTTAGCCCTTAGTTTAGCTACTCACTTGTATCACTTGTGGCTTAGGAGTAGGGCAATACATGAGCTTGTAGTTAACCCTTTAGCTATAATTGCCCCTAGTGAATGCTCCTGATAATAATAACATAATTGTTTGTTTTCCCCATCTTGTACTCCTCTGTCAAATTTTCTTATCTGTCCTATCCACTTATTTCTCCATTGTATTTAAAAAAGTCTAGAGAATGAAATGGATTAATTTTCATCCTTTGGTTCTTTTACGTAAGGATTAACTAGATTAAAATTCATATATTTCTTTTGAATTGAGGATTAACTTGATTCATGTTTTAATTAGACTACAAGGCATAGCTAGAATTTCCTCTTTTTCTTTGTAGTTAGAATTAGTGGGATGAATTAAAAGATAATTGGATTCGTGGGTTTTCCATTTTCCATCATAATTATGGATTAATGATATTAACTGTTAATTTTATGATTAATTATGCTCACTAATTGAGTATTAGAACAACCAATCATCATTAAAAGGAAGGTGGAAATAGTTTGAATTGAGGAAGTCTTAATGTGGTATTATGTGGGAAGAATGCCAAACTCCAGGGGCATTTCGAGAATTATGACAAACCCAAACTGCATTTAGATTTATCTATTTGGGAGGAGTTTCGGTTCGGAAGGAGACATGTGCTTCTCTCGGTACGAAACTTGGCATAAACATTTTGTAGGAACCGTGTAATGGCATAGCAAGGTGTTCAAAAAGACTTCAAAAGTTGAAATACTTATTACTAAGCAATGCATTCGATGCTCTTTGTGCCACATTACAAAATAGATCCACAAACACGACATACAAAGAAGATAGGGAGGGGCAAGGTGCTCGAAAAAAGCAAAAGATAGGGAAATCCCCCTCCCCTGCTTTCCCAAAAAAAGAAACCCCACATTTTGCTTTATTTTCTCAAATGCCCTCGAGTTCTCATAGTTTCCCCAAAGGGGAAGTGTCTTCATTCAATTGCCAAATGAATGGTGACTACATGAAAATCACTTTGCACACGTTAATGTTAGTACTTGATCTTGCGTTAGTTGGTTGGGTGAATGTAACGTTCAACTTGTTGAAATAGATTCACAAGTTGCTTCTGAAATGGAGCGTGCAACACATCGGAGTTTTTGACATGGAGCTTGATTTTCCATAGAGCCTTTTGGTTCCTTGACTCTAGGACATGAAAAATGTTGTGAACCTTAACATGGCCTTCCAATGTAATGTGCACTAACGTAGAGGTTAGATGAACAAATGACAAATTTCTTCAACTAATTTAATGTTCACATGATCACATGTCGATTTACTTGCGGTGTATATATACACAACCAATCAAACATGTAAATTTGGACCCATCATAATAACAATGTGGGACATTCCGGCATACCCTTCGAAATCTCGATTTTAGTGACCCTACCAATGATCACATTTGTATTAAAAGCCATAATTGCGATTCTAATGGACAATTTTGGCCTCCTTGTTGTAATTATTATATAAAGGACGTATGTGTAATTAGTTAATTTCCAAGCTTCACAATGATTAAGTAAAGGACATTGGCATAATATTTAGTTAATTTTCAAGCTTCAAGAATTATACTCCTCATTTCTTAATAATTATAATCTAGAGATTATTTTATTGATCTTGCATCCATAGTTCAATATAGGGATTCTTCAAATAATATAGTTACTAAGGATCATTGTACAACGAAATATGTTGATACACGGTTTCCAAATTACATCTTCGATGGAAGCGAGCATCCGCATTTACATAAGCACGTGTGACAATAATTTATGGTTAGTAAATATAAGGACGATGAAATTGAAGTTAGAAGCTAATAAATAAAAATACCTTTTATTGTCCATTTGAGCTCAGTTCGACCTAGTGGACAAACCCCTTAATGAACTCGGCCATCTTGTGTAAAGATAAGTAGACCCTCAATGTTGATCTTCTTCTTGGAATGTGAATTGTCCATAGTATTTACCAGTGGGACATTTGTGAAACATTGTTTTGAGTGTCTGAATCAACCTTCGCATTGTTAGTCATAACTAGGATGTTTGAGTCACATTTTTTATTTTCATAAACACATGGGAAACCTAAATGAGAAGCGTTGTGTGATGCCCACAAAGAAGTGATATTATTGGATAGCAAAATAGAGGTCACATATACCCAAGAGACTAAAAGCATTGGAAGAATTAAAGGGCATGGAGATACTAAACTAAGATACTTAGGTGAAACATAGCAAGCACAAAAAGATAAATGGTGTGCTTGCTTGAATGTAGTAGTGATGGATAATTGGTAATTTGATCATTATTGACTAGGTTGCCAGGCAAGCAAAATGTCCATATGTAGAAGCACACAAATTAGGCTCGAAGTCACCAGGGGGAGCACCTCCCTTTGTGCTACTTGTGCCATCTAGTTTAGTTAGAGAGATTGCCATATGTGTTCCTACAATCTGGATTCTGGATTTTCTAGAGTGCTTCATGGATGTATCAATTTCTTGATGTCACTAGTACTAAGTTACGATTACATTAGGCTTTAAGATACATTGAAGTTATACACAAGGACAATCAATGTGCCCCCAATCATGAGATTATCAAAACATAGAATAAGTTAAAGATTATATGAGAAAGGTACTGGAGCCCCCAAGAACATAAATCAATTGGTTTGGGGTGATTGGAGCCCATGAACTAGAGGTATTTTGTTTGAATCCTAAAAGGGTTGTATTAGTGAGGATCTTGTCCAGGCGCTAGGAATTAAAATATAAAGACTACAATATTGTTGTCAATGTGTCGACCAACATGTATGGAGACATCATCATGCCATCAACTACATTGATTTGTCATAATAATGAGAACATCCATCGCACACCAATAGGAACTAATCAAGTTGGTGCAATAAACGTAGGTGTCCATGTGTGACAATCACTAGAATTGTAAATTTGAGCATTTTCATAGGGTTGATGATCATGAATGGGGTGTCAAATCCTTCCATGACCAATTGCACATCATACAAGCAAGTTATCGACAATGAGCTTAACATATCTCACATTGCACTATTAACGTTTGGTTGTTTCCATCCCAAATTGTAGTCTCTTGCTAGAGACAAAATGTCAATGTTGCCTTCTACACCTAACATTTATGTTTGGAAAGGGAATCCCCTTTGTTGTGGACTCGAACATGTAAATACCATAGGGTCATGGTGCTACTTAAGGTATTGAACTTAGTACCATGAGCACAATACTTGTCAAGGGACATCTATAATATTGCATACATAGCGGATATGCAAAACATACTACTACCACGTGGTTTTTTTCATTGTATTTCATGTGATTCTTAATGTTGTCCCCATAAATTATGTATCACACTTGCATGGTTTTCTTGGTGTCCATGGCACCTATTGTGGCTACAAACATCTAGTCTTGCCGTGATCTTATCTTGAATGGTGTCCATGGCACTTATTGTGGCTACAAATCTCTAGTCTTGCTCTAATCTTATCTCGGATTCTCAAACCACTTACATGCTTTCACAATTGTTATCCACTCCCGACGACTTGGTTACCCAAAATTTACCGCGGGCGTGGTAGATGGTGCATCCTTCATGTTCCCCTCCCTAGTTAGTACCAAGGATAGGTCCCCTCAATGCTCTACACACCCACACCCGATACTCAATGGCACATTCCAACCCTCGAATTGTTAATATATCTATGTTGTAATCTGTATGTATGTATGTATGTATGTATGTATGTATGTGTGTGTATGGATTCTGCATGGTGTTGACATAAAACAAACCTCATGCTTGTGCTAACATTTCATCAAGTTTAATGGCTCAAAGATACCTTAGGATAAGAGGTAGCACAACCCTATGGCTTAATGTGGGGGGGTGTACAGGATATTAATTGATCTCCTGAACAGATAATCACGGGTATATTGAGAATACTCGTGCTAACACTAGTTAAGGTTGTTAATGTCCCTGCAAGATGACCCTTGCTACGGTTAATGTCTTGAGTGAGTGGCCAGGTGTGCAATTAGGTGCTCTCTGCATAAACATGTAGATTAGATTCACAGATGGTTGTGTGCTGAAACTTGATTTGTTAATGTCTTGAGGATTAAGGCAACTTGTAGGAAATGGAGTAAGATTAACACATTTTCCAAGCTGCTCAAAGGCATACCTAAAATATAAGAAAATCATCAGAAATGGAAAAAGATGAGCAACTATCGATCAATCGATTGTTGAGGCCGAGCCGAATAAGGATTGAAAACATATTAAGGTATGAGTTGTTTTCTAGTGCAAGAAAACTTGTGGAGTCTAACATGATCCATTCATTCATATTATTCAATAATATGGGGTGGACCTGCACCCTAAATGATAATGCTAATGGTAATGTCCGTTTTTAATGGTAATGATGGATTCTCATGAAACCATTCTTCTTTATGAATGTGGTTTGAGTACATACAGTAAGTGCATGTTATTATGGTATGTTAGACATGATTTCAGTAAGCATTAAATTGGAGATTGCAGATTGGCATTCTAGTTACAATAATCACATATATGTACAAAGAAGATAGATGTGGAGCTATTTAATATATATTATATTGTAGCCAGAAACAGTAACTGTCTAATTTAATAGCAAAACCCTCCTAACGAATTAATCAATTCAATTCTCGATCGGTAAATTATAATCAGAATGTGCATAGATCAAACTACTGGAGTTATAACCATGTAGAGGAGTGAACTTAATATGGTTACTTACCCTGGGGAACAAAAATTATGGATGAAATAGTGGTCCAAAATCGGCTTCCAATAGTCTGTTGGAAATCAAAACAGTCTTTCCAGACTCAGGAAGCAAGAGTATATATGTATTGAGTGTTTCTTTTCATTTGCCTTGAATGCATAAAAATTCATGTGACTGGAGGGATCATAATTGATTTTCCAAATCAGTTGTCTTCTCTTAACAAGAATGATTGTAGATTAGGATGTCCTTGTATATATATATAAGTTATAACTGTATGTGAAGAAGATTTGGAAGTTTTTATTGTATTCAACTCACAAACCGCTTTGAATGTCAGCATTAGCAACACAAAAGTATGATTCCATTGATTTAATTGACTCACTTAAGAGGAAGAAAGAGAAAAACAAAGCAAGCAGAAAAACAGAGCATTATGTGGAGATTCTGCAACAGGAAGAGGAGGAGGAGGAATAAGAAGAAGAAGAAGAAGAAGAAGAAGAAGAAGAAGAAGAAGAAGAAGAAGAAGAAGGGGAAGGAGCAGGAGGCTATTGGTAATTGCAATCTCTAACCTCGAAGTATTGCCTGTTCTTGAGGACAATGTCATACATGTGCATGGTCTTGAACTTGGAGAAGTCTCTGGGGAGGGAGATGAGGAGGGAGCTAGAGAAGCATCGATGGAACTGTACAAGCTGCTTGGACTCATCCTCTTGATCTTGGTGATGGTGATTCTGATGCCTGTGAGAGTGATGATGCTTTATACTCCGATGATGATGATGATGATGATGATCTTCGGAGAATGCTGCGGAGCGATTGTCGATATGAATGAGATCATCATTATAGACATGGTCGGTAGCGGATTGATGATGGGGATTGCAGCAGCCAGCAATGGTGGAGGAGGAGGAGGAGGAGGAGGGATCGGTGTAGGGGAGCCAGCCGAGTCCGAGGAGCTTCTCTTCGAGGTGGGGGTAGGAGCAGATGATCTCCATGGTGGGCAAGTAGACAAGGGCCTTCCTCCTCTGGGTGGACATGGCGCCCGAAAGCTCGTGGCCGTCGATCGGCTCCACCATGGGGTTCTGCACGAGCTTCGCCACGCCATTCCGGAACACCCACACCCCCGCCATTGTTGCGAGAAAGAGATATTAAGAGGGAAAGGAAGAAAAAAATGATCACACACCAATTTTTACAGAAGAATTGGGGGGGGGGGGGGGGGGGGGGAGGTTAATGTAGGCTAGGCTCTCAGATTGTTTAATGGATCAATCAACCATTCATTCAGGTGGATTTGGGGGGGTTAATTTGTAGTGAATGAATAATGGTAATGAATGTAATTTGGCATTCTCTTGAGTCTGTATGTATGGGTGTATATGTATATGTATATATATATATATATATATATATATAGATGAGATGGGTAAGGGAGTGTTGAGGCGTGTGGGGGTGGCAAAGTTATGTATATATGGTGGGGAGGGGGCTATAATAATAATAATAACAAACCATGCTAATAGCAATCATAATAATGGGGGTGTGTGTGAGTGTGTATTTGGGAAGGGGGTAATGATTGAAGATTTTGGTGGTTTGAGAAACAGGGGAAGGCAGAGACAGACTGAGAGAGAGAGAGAGAGAGAAGAAGAGCAAAAATGGTGTTTTGTAAGGTAATGAACATTTTTAGTTTATGCAAAAAAAATAAAAAATAAAAAAGGCTGACAAGGAAAAAAGAAGAAGAAGAAAAACAGCATGAGAGAGATAGAGAGATGATATATATATGTGTGTGTGTGTGTGTGTGTGTATGTATAGAGAGAGAGAGAGAGAGAGAAAGAGAGAGGGAGGGAACAGCCTAAGCACGTGCCACATTGCTCGTGAGAAAAAATGCATGATTGAATATATAAGATTTACATAGGTGTTCTATGCACACCCACACCCACACCCACACCCACATGTGTGTGTGTGTGTATGTTGTGCATAGAGATTGTGTATAGAGAGAGAGAGAGAGAGGATAAAGACACCTAACATGCACTTCACTCACAATTATGTGTGTGTGTGTGAAATGCAAGTTGCAATTTCAAATGTGTAGGTTGCCAACAACAACGGCGTCGGAGATATCGAATTTATCTTCTATATACGTATATGTATACATATACATATATATGGATATGGATGTTTCCATATGGGTGTGACACTCCAAAGACAACACCACCCTTGCACGAGTTTGTTTGTAAGAGCTCCCTCTCCCCCCTGTGTGAGATGAAGGAATGCACATGAAGCAGCGAGTGACAATGAACGCATATGTCCCTTCGAGTAACATTGAGGGGCTGCCACTTACGTACAAGTTGAGGGGATCTCGCCCTATTGTCTCATATAAAAACCAAGGAACGTTTCAGCCTAAAACAACGGAGGATACATGTATTTGTGACACTTAACGACCCCCAAGTTCTTTGATATGACCAGTGACAATGCTCTCTTTGTGTACTCCTTGTTAGTATGCTTGCATCTTGAGAATTTGCATATATGATCATTTTAAAGTTTCATTAACTACTTGCATAAACCAAGAATTTGCATATATGATCATTCTAAAGTTTCATTAACTACTTGCCTAAACCAAGGTACGTACAACTTGGATGCCTCTTTCTATGTCCCCTTCTTAGTTAAGGCTCTTTATTATAGAAAATCTGCAAATGAAATAATAGTGTGATTGGGAGATTTCTCGTATCCTAATATGTTTGCACCGCATTCTTTTGTTCATAAACTATGTTTTGTATCAATGCATCTAATAAAGCATTTGATTGTGCTCGTTAAAACTTTCAATATCATTTTGCCCCTTCTACGTTCGATACATATAGGATATATCGCAACAAGTGGAGAAAGATCTAGGACACATTCTCTTTTGATCTCTTATCCCCGACAACATCCCGTAATGTTCCCTTGCTATAGTAATGTTATCTCGTTGCACATAATAGTGCCTCCTACAAGTTACATGTAATTGTTGGATCACCGCCCATGCGGCACACATTTATTCAATCATGCTATCCATTTGATCATTGGAAATGTGACAAAAAACTCAAGAATGATTACTTGATGCAACTAAGATTTAGAACGGAACCTAAATATTCAAGCATAGAATCTAAACATTCTTGAAATGTCGAGTTTGGTTGGAGAAAAACATAAGAATCAATCCCAAACATCGACTTGTAGCAATATATAGCATGTATCTACCCCATGCATTGTGGAGCGCAACAACTTGGATTGATCTTTTTGTTGATCGCTAGACGAATGCCTCCAATGCAGATAGTTGGTGCTGTGAGTGAAGGGCCGATTTGAGAGAGGCTTGAAGACAACATCCCCTCAATTTTGGGAGATTTGGATGTTGATTGCAGGCTTCCACTTGTGGTATGTATGGAAAGCACGCTACCTAAAGGTCTTCCAAGATCTAGTACGCCCTCCGGAGGAATTGATCATGGATATATGGTTTGCGATTATCAGCTGTCTACGAGGACAAATGGACAAGGTTTGCGGCCACTCCAATGATGTGGTCACTGCTCATTTGCACTTCCGGCAGAAATGGCGGAACACGCCGATGGTGATGGAAGGAGGAAACAACCCTAGGTGGAACTACTAGCCCCCACGTAGATTATTTCTTACTCACCTCCCACCCTCCCTTAGTTGTAGGCCGCAGGATCCGGCTCGTACTGGCCAATGATGAAGGGCACTAGTTTATAGCTATAGGTACCTACTTACATTAAGTAGTCAGTTTGAAAGGATATGTACATAGTCTCATATTCTTGAACTCGGTTGGAGGGTGATTCCCTGATTTATGTATAACCAACCTTGTATAGACTTTCTGTAATAATCTCTCCTAACTAATGGGAAAGTAGCTTCTTTTTTGAAAGAAAAAATCCTACCAAAGCCAAGTAAGAAAAACAAAATTTCTAAACTTATCTAAAGGAAAACAATACACTAGAAATCATTGAAAATGTTCAGATTGCAAGGAATAAGGGCATTGTTGGGCATCAATATCTAACAAGATTTTTTAGCCCTAGTTAATCATGAGAGGAAATATAATATCTTAAATCTTGTGATGCAATAATATAAAGTTTGTACCTGTTCTAAAGAGGTCCCCAAGAGAGTATGTATTGTGTTGGCAATAAACAATATGATTGTTTTCTTTTAACATTTGGTTATTGTCCAATAAAGGTTCGAGGTAAGCTCCTCCTCCTCGACCCACTTTGACCCACTTTATCTTGATGTGTGTCATATGCATACCTCCTATGTTAGTTAAGAAAAACTCCTTTTACCTATAAATTTGTATGTCTCTTGACAGAATCGTTGCGAAAACAAGCAATGAGTTGCATATAACAAGTCTTGTAAGAAAACACTTTTAGAGAAAGAACAAATAAAGGTGGCAACCTCGAGAAAGGACACATGAGAGCTGTGACATTAAAAAGGTTACCATACTATCTAGAATCTATAATAGAATGAATGAGTTCTCAAGACTTTTATAAATCTGAATACAAAGAGCGCATGTGTGTTACAAATTACAATGTTATGGATTGAAGGTTCAGGTCAAAGTCTAGGAACTTGATAATGTTATCTATCATCCTTCATTAGGTCCTATGTGCCTATTTATTTACAAACCTATGTTGTAGAAAATGTGTTTTCATGTAGTTAAATTAGTTGTGAATTGAGGTCATTGCTTTAAATTACCACATCATAGATAATAAAGAGAATGATGATCTTATAAAGGAATAAGTCACCTATAACTAAGGACAATTGTTTTTAGGACTATTTGTACAAACATATGATAACAAATCCATTGGATTCTGTGCATTTGATTGGAATTGATGGCCAAGAGTTGATGTCTGATAAACCGTGAATGTATTTAGTAGATTATCTAGAACCTAATTAAACAAAATTCACCAAATGTGTGTTAGGACAATAGTTTTATATCATGATACAACCACAACACTTTTTTTCTTAATGGGCATTCATAGTGTTGCACATAATATGCTACTAATATACTTAATATTCTATGGAGGCAAGTTATGCATATGAAATTGAACAAACTCTATCTTTGATTACATAGTGGTCAAACAATGTGACTTCATATGAAGGAAACATATTAAAAGGAATTCACGACAAAAAAGAGTTTAGGATACAATGATGTCAAATTAGCATCATCTATGTTCCAAACAAAGAATATATTTTAAGCTTCCAATTATGGTGGATGTTATGGATGGAAAAGGTTGTCAGAGGATCAACCTCATGATGTGACCAATGTGGATATAAAATACCTTGACGATGTCTCGTCCATTCATGGAAATGACTAATGCAAAGAATGGATCCTCTCTTGCGTTTATGAATATGAACTATATTTCTATCACTTTGGAATTGTTGTACCGTATTGCAATGATCATATCATGAAAATCTTACAAAGAAAAAATCGTAGCAATATATTGATCCTAGTTGTAAACTTGTAAAACGTTATTGTTTCTATGGTCTTATTGACGCCTTATGAATCCATATTGAAATTTAATACTTTGAAATTGGAGACAAACAACATGTTTGCAAATCCAATGTTTTATTGTTTGAACTATATTTGTGTGGATACATTGAATCTAATATATTTGGACACTCATTATTGAATGCTTGAGGCTTCGCCAGGTTTATAAACAACATAGCTAAGATTACAAAACATGTGATTTCATATGAAATTGGGTGATTACTCATGTTTCTCACTTTGCCAAAATCATAGGTACTAAGTAATTGTAATTCCTACCCAAGTTGGTGTAAAGAACACTTCACATATCCTTAAGGGAAATTCCCAAATTGAATTGTAAATGTTTTACAAGTAGAACGAACCACATTGTGGATATCTATTTTAAATACCCTTTTCATGTAACCATACCTATCTTTAGAGAAAGGAATATTGTGATGAACTCATGTATTAATAATTATACACATAAATCAAGTGACATGGTTGCTAATGCCACTATTACTATCTCTTGGGAGTTCACATATGACATATGGGACCAAAGAAGAAATATTCTAGCATAATGCAAATGCTGGCGTTGATGTGACTATCAATTTCCATGAATTTGCTAATGAACATTGCAATTGAGTTTGTAGTCTTTTGGAAAAAAAAATGTTGTTGTAATGTAGTAGAGTGTGATATTCAAACTCGTGAAATTGTCAAAGGGGGAAATATGCATAATCAACGAATCTCCTCTTTGTTGTCCCGGTGCTCTCTATAACATCTAAGGTAATGGGGGTTATGTCATATGGAAACAATGGTATTGATCATGAAGAAGGGAATGGGCATTAACCTGTTTCTAGGAAACACATAATTTGATTACTCCATTGCACATGTTTTCAAATGGATAGCATGTTGAACTCTTTCCTACTTCCAATAGATAAGTAATGCATTTATTCCACCTATAATTAGAGGGAGCATAAAACCATGGTATTTGAAGCTTTCTAATTCAAAGTGTTGAAGACGACAAATCTACATCTTAACTCATCAAGTATTTTTGAGCTTCTTGACATTCTTTATTAAATCAATATTTTTTCTGACCAATGTTGTTCGCAAATCTACAAGACAAATGGATAAATGATTTGCTTGAAATGTTTTTTCTTACATTTTGATGGGACATCATTTGTAACATTTCATCACCCATTTTGATCTATAGAGGTCATTTAGGTTTTTTCATATATATGGTTGTCTTGCAATTTGGTTGAGCTCTACGTATGTTAGTCATTCCATACATATGAGCTCAATACATGGAGTCCTATGATTTGATTGTAGAGTCTATTAACCAAGTGAAATTTTGTTTATACAATACACAACACATTCCAAAAAAACGCACTACCCCATTCTAGAATTTGTGTTGGATTTTTAGAAAGATAATACTTTGCATTTTGGCATTTGCAAATTATTTTTCCATATAAATGTGTGCAATGAGTTTATCCATTCATATAAATGTGTTCAATGAGTTTATCCATTCCTTGATGCTTTTGAGCACTATGCTACCAAGTTTGAGAGAGATAGATAGATAGATTATATTATCGTCTTCGGAGATCAAATATGACCCCTATATTTTGCAGCACATGCCATGTATCAAATTCATGCAACCAATGAAATTTGAACCTGGATCCTAGATATATGAAAACATGGGTTAACACTAAATTACAATTGTAACATGGAGAAATAATGAATAGAAGAAACTTTTTTCCATAGTTGAGAACCCAACATTCTACTTCTCCTATCGTTCACATGTTTTGACAATGCGTAGCACATGCTCTCTCCTCAACTTCCAAACAAGACATAGTAGGTGCCACGAGCTCAAGCTATTTGAATCTCTCTATGACTTCAAGTGCTCCATTGTTGTACACAAACATAACCATAGTTTTGGAGCTAATTTGCATGCATGAGGATTTAGGGCTTGTTTTTATAGGCCTAGGTTTGAAAAGTTCTGCTTTGTAAGGCTAGAAAGGTAGCTTTGGCTTTATAGATGCTCAATGTTTTTTTAAGAGTCAAGACTATTGTGAAATGCACATAAAGATAATCAAAAGTAGCTTCCTTAGCTTCTTACTTCTTGCTCAATTTATAGTAGATACAACGGTACCCATTTGGGTTGGCTTATCTACATGCATGCTAAAAGGGTGTGCTAAAAACGGTGGTACAAAGGAACACATGTACACCACAACATGAAGGCATGCAAAGGGATGCACGTGCACCAAAGGGTCACTACACTATATTAGCTTATTTTATGAATTCTCTCTTTTCTATTATTTCTCTTATATGTTATGTTATCATGGATCAAAGAAGACTTGGTTGTGCATCAATGTGTCTGTGTGTTCGACATGTGATGTTTTGTTTAGAAGGCATGTTTTGCATGCAAATAGATATTTTGTTAGTCTTCCTTATCTTGATATACATTCAAACTCATCAAGTACATTCATGGTTGTTGGCATTCTTTTAAATCTTTGTTAAGGGTCAAAATTAATCATGCAGTTGAACATGTTACAACTTACATTTTATACAAAAACATGACAAAGGAAACAATAACACTCAAGTTGAGAGATAAGTGAAACATGCTAGATATTTCAACCCAACATGCCAATTTATGATGAAATTGTTTCACATAGCATGTAGTGTGTTGGTATATATATAACAAGATGTTATTTTCCTACCGTTAAGAAGAACATCGTCGAGTGGTGAATGGAGATACCTTCGTCCAAACTACTAGAGAGTTACACGCTTCATTGTAACTCTAAACATTCAAATCAAGAATGTGTTTCTATCATTTGAATGCTACATCAAAACTTCTTGCCAACAAAGTGCAAGAGATTTTAATAAAGCCTTAGAGAAATTACGCCTAGTTGATGACCGTAGATTAAGGCCTAATGCCAAATGGTAAAGAAAAACTGAAGGACTACATGTAATGAGGCATCATCAATGAAAGATGGAATGTTTAGGTTAACTCTAGTTTGATCACAACTGGTTTTTGAAACATTGCAAAAGATATGATTGAGTAGGATTATGGTGATTTTTACATATATCACTTTCCTACACTTGTTATAAGTGTTTGAAAAATTGAATTTAGATTCACTTTTAACACACACCTTTTAATATTGTTAGATTTGCCATATTTTTGGTATCACATAAGGCTCATGAAAAGAAATTTATCCAAATAACTATCCAACAAGGGCAAAAGGGGCCAATTTTGTTAAACATGTTTTAGAAAATATAAATCCTTGGGGTCAGGGGGCAACCATTTAATCGCAAACCCAAGTCATTCGCTTATAAAAAAACGAACATCTAGACACGACAAAGGCACATCACCAAACATCAAGGGCCTATCACTTTTATTACAAACCAAGGTTTATTGGTGGCCATAAAGACTTTAATTTTCTTTTGAAACCAATGCCAGAGGACAATGTCATGTTAAGATGGTATATTTTACATTATTCTATAGATTGTTTCTAAATGTAGTTGGGTCTACTTTGACATTGGGTAATATGGGAGAGCATCGTATGATCTTTGCACCATAAGGTTCCATTAAAATCTTTCATTGTCCTATGAGATTATAGAATAATGCTCTCAACTCTAGATGCAATACATAACTATTCTCAGTTGGAAGTAATCTAAGGATGCCTTCTCACTCTCACACCACTTATATCATGCATTAGTTTGTAGAAAGTGATCCATGAAGCATCACCTTTCCATTGATTGTTGCATCACCCTATATTTAGATGCAATTTCTATTCTCAGTTGGAGGTCATCTAAGGATGCCTTCTCACTCTCACACCACTTACATCACGCTTTAGTTTGTAGAAAGTGATCCATGAAGCATCATCTTTCCATTGATTGTTGCATCGCCCTTTATTTCATATTTCTTATAATCATCGTTGCCCTCATCACTTGAATGGTTTTTTAGATTTATATCATTTAACTCTTTACCAACCTTTATAGATGTGGGTGTTAAGTTTTAACATTGATTTATAGTGGTGTTTAAAGTGGAACTATCACAATCCTTTACTCCATCAATGGTCTTATCCTTTATCTAATTGTTATCGAGTCATTTGCGGCATGTTTAAAGTTTCATTCTATTGGTCCTCCAAATTTTGGTGAATTAATTGTCCTTTTCTTGTATATTTCACTATTAAATCTATAGATTTGCTAATAAATTCATATATTTATTCATATATATATTCCAAAAAAAACACTACTTCCCATTAGTTAGCAAACGAAGTACATCAAAGTTCAACCATAATCAGCAAAACTCACACTACTCCACACAAAACTAAGCATACTCCCCACCTTGATATTTACAACAAAAGTATCCCGCTAACTCTTTTTACATGGTAACCACATATTTACATCTCCTATCCACTAATGGAAGCCATAGGTGGAAACAACCATCTCGGTGCTTGGTAGTTCCATTTAGGCCGTGACAATGATTTTACCATCATAGGAAAATGACCCCATTTCAGCAAAAACTTTGACCGAGCCCTTTCTGCTTCATCCGAGTTCCCTTCAATCAAGTTGTATTAAAAGGCGCAACCAAGATACCAAAATGATCCCATTGGGTTGTTTATCATCCATTGAAACTTAGAATTCTTACACCACACTCCTTTGCATCCAAGCTTCCTTATGAATAGAATGGTATCACATGCCTTTGCAACCAAGGGTCTTTTGTAAAGATGTGCCCCTTACGCAACTATATAATGAGTATTTTGTGGGCTCAAAGCTATTGATGCATAAATAAAACTCTTGATCATGAAGCTAGAAGGACTTGAACCATGAACTTGTGTTGGATAGTCCAAAGAACTTATCAATAGGGCATTTATAAAAAATATCCCTAAATTGCCCATTTAAAAGCTATTACACATAAAAACATTGGATACCATCCATTCGATACCATGCATGGTGCTGCATCTAGATGTCCCTTATGCTAACTTCTTTCTTTCCTGCATAATTTGTCCCTTTAAGCAATCTAGTCTCACAATTAAAATAACAAGCTTGTGGGCTATCATGGACATCCTTTACAAAAAGAGGGAGGTTACAACGTTCTTATTCTTTTGAAAGTTTCTTCTCTATTTTTAAATCTTCACTAGTTATGCTTGAACACTTCTCATTAGATATATTTCACTTGCATGGTTTATTGACAAACAATGACAATACACTCATTATTCACATTGAATTGAGTACTTTCGGAGATCCAACTTAATTGCCACCATTGTTTTCTCCATCATGGAAGTTTTTCTAAAGCACTTTCCTTGCTTATATGTGGGTGTAAGGATCTAGGGTCCAATGACACACTATATTGTTCTCGCCATTAAGTGGAAGTATTTGTTAAGATATAGGCCCTATACTTGGCTTTATTATGGATGCTAAGGAGAGTTATTTCAAATAGTCGACTAATTAGAACAATGGGATAAGGGGATGTGGAAGTGGTGCTTACCAATTGCCATGAGAATGTCATGATGTGAAGGAGGGTAAAAAGAATAAGTCAAGACTATGCACTTGGGGTTGGGCACTGAAGTGTTGGTTGAACGCAGGAGTTGTCCAAAATGTTTGTTATGCTTTCCACATTGTTATTCAAAATATAACACTAACATACCATGTTTGCCCACCAAGCTATACTTGTCTTAACTCTATTCATATCATATGCTCAACTTGGACCTATTCTTCGAGTATTAGCTTTATATCATACATTGATTACTTAAGCTAGTTAATATTGAACTTGTGTCTTATCCATGATGTTCTAGGCATTATATGGTGAGATATAATGCGTGGCCTATTGGCCATACACCACTACTTTGGGCTTGAAAGAAGTTGCAACTATATAATTTGTACAATGTTATGTATATATACTCTATCTATGCATATTAAATTTATATGAACGTTTGGTATTGAATGTTAGATTGCTTGCCAACTATATATCAACTCATCATAACAATCATTGCAAATGATGTAGATAAGTAAATAACATTCCCAAAGTATATATATGCTATTTGTCAGCTAATGATTGCTAAACTAGAGGATGTGATCATGAGATAGTTATGACTTATGTGTTGTATTATGCTACAATGAGTAAATATTCGTTGTATATGGTGAATATATCTTACTGTCAAATTTTCTAAATTTGGGTTAATAGAACTTTTGTATCGTCCATTGGACTTAATGACGTTAATTTGAGGAAAAGCCCTAAAACAAGGAAGATTTTCTTACACCAACTATTGTAATCGTCAAACTTCTAATCTCCTCATAAAACTTTAATAATCAAACTTTTAAGTACTTGTTGACGCATCAACTTGAGGAATTTGTATTTCTTTACTAGTATGATCATGTTGGATTTTAAGAATTTTGTCACAT
This sequence comes from Azolla caroliniana, assembly GCF_043228905.1. Lineage (NCBI taxonomy): Eukaryota > Viridiplantae > Streptophyta > Polypodiopsida > Salviniales > Salviniaceae > Azolla > Azolla caroliniana. Next base: position 7,850,991 of record NW_028230452.1, read on the forward strand.
TGTCACAAATCAACACTTGGAATTTTATTTTTATCATTACTTCGCCCTCAATTGTAATTAGCTATTTGGTATAAGGTCAACTTTTGCCTAAGCCTTTGTAGACATCACAAAATACATTGTTGAGCATCGGATTGAAAGATCATGTGAACCACAACAATTATGCATGGTAATAATGGCTCCCTTGATCATATCATGCTTGCACATTTTCTTGACTTTGGGTTTATCATTGGATTAGATAGCTGAATGGACATGTGATATCCATAATGGAGTTTTAATGATCAACTTTGTTAATAATTTTGCTTGCAATAATTTGTATTAATTTAAAATGGATTGAAAATCTAAGATTAGCGGAAGGGTAAATTTTGGAGGCAAGTTTTTGACACATAGGTTGTTAGGGTGACAAGTCATGACATACGACAATTCACATGCCCTATAAACTTTCGGGTGGAGTAAACAAACTTTCAACTAAAAACATGTTTGCGAAAGTTCATAAAAGTGAGCAAAGCCTTGTTAAATACAAATAAGGCAATTATTTTCTCATTGGAACTTATATACTTACTAACTTATATAATTGTTAACATCACCATCAAAGTTGGTTATAAACATGCCTTCATGTTTGTAAGATATTTGGAAGAGATTGTCATAAAATCTTGGCACACATGCGAGGCAATGGTACAAATGGCAGTCATTATAATGTTCCTTTTCAAATTTTAGGACACCAATATCCATTCATTGTCCATAGGATACATCAATTAAGGAAATGAGGTTGGGAAGGCCCTTCTGTAAAAATTAATAGTCTCTCTGTCGTAATTAGAGAGAGAGAGAGAGAGAGAGAGAGAGAGAGAGAGAGAGAGAGTGTGTAGAGATGTGCTTGTATCAAGTGTGTGTGTATTATATGGGAATCTAGAATGGGAAGTGATGATTGAAGTATGGGAATTTGAGCCAACTTGGATGATGAGTGATATATATAGCTAATAATTGAATGTCTCCAAAATCGAAATTGAAAGCAAAGGGAGCCGACAAAGATATAATGACCAATGTGGAGAAAAAAATAAGTGAGGGAGCGGAGCAAAGGAAAATAAAAGATCTCATGAAGGGACAAATAGAAGAAGAAACAATTTCTTATGTGAGGATTGAAAAGAACGAGAATGATTTCTCTCTTGGTATTTGTGGCATGGGAGTGTGCTCACTCATTCATTGGTTTTATGATTAGCTCGCACGTTTTCATGGGTGTGGTCATATCCTTCTTATGACGCCACCTACATTTCATTTTCCTTTGTAATAATCACTTACACACACAACCCTTGGCACACATATTCACAACCTTTGGATGGTTTTTGAAGGGCAAAAGAAATGTTCACCCTCCACCAAAGAAGGCCTATTTTAAACTCAATCTCATTTGATGTGAAAAGAGCAAAATGTGCTTGAATTCTATTACATTCCATTTCATTATGTTAAATTTAATATTGTTGTAAACTGATAAAGAACTTAAATTTCTAAGATATTAATTGTTGATTAACTTAAAGCCTTTGCACACCAATCCTTAACACACGCAGGATACCCAAATTGGGCATATAAAAGGATACATTATTTCTAAAAATTAGTGTTCTACTGGAGTAATGCTAGTTTTATACTCCGTGTTTTATGTAGTACATACCTATATAGAAATATATGAAAAACATTCAAAGGATTCATTTGTGCGAACAAGTTTTAAAAAGTTAAGGTTCTTGGGAAGGTTAAACCCCTCTTTCAAAGGTAATGCAAGCTTGAAAAGTAAGCATCATTCCACTCTCTCCATGTAAAAATGTTTCACATTGGTCCATTAGTCATATTTAACCTTTGAGGATGATATCAAAATATATCATATACTCATCTCCTGCTTCTTTTTCTTTTTTCATAAAAGTAGTGTATGTATTCAAATACAATGACATTAAAAAACTCCAATAGTGAGAATGTCATGGAAAGGTAATCCCCTTAAGATGTTAAACTAATTCACATGAAGGCAACTCTATTGAAATCAAGGTCCTTTTAGAGCTTAGTGTCGAATATAGTCGTATGATGGTCGTATTCACACTGTCCATTTGGACAAACCACACTTGTAATAATCGGGGCATTATGCCCTAGCTTGTGTTAGCATATAACCAAGCTTGTATTGTTTGTTCTTGTTATTGCTCATCTTGAAATATACAGTGTTTATAGTTGTGCCAATCGTCTCCTTTTTATTTCTTTTCTCCCTTCTTCGTTGCATTAGCCTCATATTTTGTTGTTCATTGCTTCCATTTACACACTTGTTGTCTATTAGATCACACATAGACGTGCATAAACTATTGTAGACATTTATTGATTAACGAGCTTATCCCAACAGTTGGGATCAGAGCGAGGTTTGTCCGCTGCAGTTCGTTATTAGCTCTTGCAACAATCTAACGTCATTTTTCCCTTGCTAAAAACTCCAAGCTTGTTGGATTTTTTGGAAAAGATTCCTCAAGTTGTTGGGAAACAAGTCCCTCCAGATGAGATGCGTCGAACAACCGGTTCCGGATGAAGAACCATTTCAGCCGGAAGACATTCGACAAACACCCGGTGTCGCGAAGTGTCGCGCATGTGTGTACTTGGGCGGGACCACGAGGGTCTTGGACTAGGGAGTATGAAGGGATAGAGAAGACCCGAGGTTTTCATTGTGACAAGACTACTTCCCGGGCAAGGGCTCGTTGCCCTTTTTGTGGGGCCAATGGCTTTGGTTGATCATGACTCGTCGAGTTTTCGAGATCACCGCATGAGCCAAGTGATCAAATGGGTACAAGCAAAGATGAGCATGCAAAATGAACGCACAAGGGGATGAGAACAAATGCACAAAACCTCGTACGTCTTTATGAGGTGGAGAGGTGCATGGGTGTTGTCCAGAGGACAGAAATGTAAAATTAGGAAATTAGCAAACGCCGAGTTCGAGTATCATGGGCCACCGATGACTCAGCTGTGTATTAGGGGAAAACGTTATTTAAACGAGGTCCAGTACCTCAGAGCGAGAGAGAAAAAATATAGGCGGAAGCACTAGCTTAGTCCATCGTAACTAGATAATCCTGTAAGGTCACCGACCGTAGGCCGTGTTCTGTAATCCTTTTTCTGTCGCAGTAATATATCTTATTTGTGCCCATTTTGCTCCATGTGTCTGTGCTTTGGTTCATACCTATGATTTCAGCGCCGTCCACGCCTATCAAGATCTTGCTAGTGTTTTATCTCTGATCATTTTCTCCCTCACGACATCTCTGTTACGAGCCTTCACGTACCACGCCCTTGAGTACTGATAGCCGCAGATCTATCGAAGGTGTTCACCCAAAGGAACGGGTAACACAATTTGGCACGCCTGGTTACAGCTGTGAGTGCAGAGCGAACTTCGTTGAAGGTAACCACCAGCCGCCGTTACGGCGCCCTCTCGCACCACGAGGTCTCGGCCACCTGCCCGACGCCCTGAGCCAATCGAAGGAACTTCCAACTCGGGGGTCACTGACCAATCCTTTCCCGAGCAATCGGAGGCTTCCCCAGTGCAATCCTCGCCACCGGACACTCAATCGCGAGTTGATTCACCACCAAAACCCCAGTCGAGCCCTCCGGAGGTCAATTAACCGGAACTAAACCCTTTTCCGGTGCTACCGGAAGACCCAGAGTACGACATCATGCCGTACCCATACCCACGTTACACCGACGGACCAGACGTGGACTCACACATCCGTGCCTTCATATCCATGTGGCAGGCCAACCACTCAATGCACCGCCTCACGCCGGCCGAAATCGATGCCTCAAAGATTGCCGAGTTCGCACTCTCCCTCGATGGACCGGCCGCACGATGGTACTCTCGCCTCGAATTAGGAGAGGCCACCACTTTCCAAATCGTGCGCACAAAGTTCCTTGAACTTTTTCATCGTGAGGTGCCTAAACGGGAACTGCTCCGGCAATTCTTCTCTATATGCCAAGAACCGCACGAAACGGTCGCGCAGTTCACGATCCGGTTCCAGGATCTCTACAGACAAGTGGCCGATGATGTCTCGGCACAACATATACTGGACACTTTCCTGTCCTGTTTACGAGAGCCTCTCCGAACGACTCTTGCACTTACAAATTTCGCCAACCATACTATCAAACAAGTCATAGCGTGGGTTCTCGCCCTCGATCGGACCCAGCACGACGCGGCCTTCTCAATGACATCCTTACAAAACGCTCTTCCCCAAGAGGAAAATCGCTTTCGCCAAGCTCTCCAATGCACGACGTGTTCAGGATCAGGGCACCTGGCCCTCGAATGTCCCCACCGACCACAGTGTTCGATCTATTAGTCTCGAGCTCACACTGTCGAGCAGTGCGAATATAATATGCTGAACCGCACAACGGCGGCACCGGTACGCCAGATCGAGCCAAGAAATACATACTCTCGGCAGGACGAGCGATATGCCTACCGAGACCAGGATAATGACCGACTGCGATCCCCGGATCGACGGCGCCGAGACGACGACTACCAACGTGATGACCGCCGTGATGACTATCGCGATGACCGACACGACGATTATGCTCGATATGATGACGATCACGATGACCGGTATGACCGACGGAACTCACGCATTGATCGGCGAAACGGCAACCGCAACTCACACAACAATAGAAGACATAACGACAATCGCCGACGGGACGCTCCTCAAAATGACCAGCGCAACTCCAACGCACCCTCGGAACAACCCACCACCAAACGAGACTAGGAATCAACAACAACAACTTCCACACACAAACTGAGCGGACACCAGCAGCTCGGCCAACGTTACGTGTTTTAAATGTAACCAACTAGGCCACTACGCCACGCAATGTCCAACGACCGACCGTTGCAAGACACCCGCGGTGAACAATATCATGGCCGATGTTCAAACCGTCACTACCCGGAGTAAAGCGCAGACTACACAGTGGCAAATCCAGGATGAAGTCCATCAGGCAGCAAAAGAATGGATCGACACGGCCAATAAAACTAATGCTGCGCGCATGCAAACTGACATAAGAGACGGACCTAGTGACGCACCACAAACCTCAGTACCATCCACATTGTCGGAGGACGACCAACTATGGGATGTTCTTACCAACTCCCGCATCTTGCTGCCCCTACATAAACTGTTACCACTCATGCCGAGATTTCGGGACACCCTCGCAGCACTCCAGGCCAATACTAAGCCCGTGACGCCACCAGTACACCTCACCGAAGCAGGAACCGGCCCACCACTCATGGATTCTCAGAACCCAGCCGTGCGAATCATCATTAAGGGACAAGACCTGCACGGATGCATCATCGACGGCGGATCCGGCGTAAACGTTATTAGCGAGTCAACGTGTCGCAACCTCGGCCTGAATCAATGGGAACCATGCCCCTTTTGGCTTCGGATGGCCGACACGCGCTCCGTTCGCCCCATTGGTTTAATCCGCCATCTCGACTTCACACTCGGAGGCCACATGTTCATGATCTCGGCCGTCGTGCTAAGACTGGAGACACAAGGCGCCTACCCAATGTTACTAGGTCGACCATGGTTGCGTACAACGAATATCAAGCAACATTGGCAACGCAACATGATCTCGTTCCGAAGAGGCAAGACAAAAGTCCGAATCATCACTGAAGAACGAGTCCCTGTCGCCCTCAACACTTCGCCGTTATACGCAGAAGGGGTCCATATGCTTGATGGTTTGGCCGATGAGGAGGTCGATGACTTCCTAGATGATCATCCCACGATCATCCCTCTCTTCGAAATCAATGCCTTACCAACCATCGAGCCACCTAAAGACAAGGAAGTCACGGAGGAATCACCACCCCAAGATGAACCAGATCCAACCACAGTTGCCGAGCTACGCCATGCTCGCGAGGCTTTCGAACGCAAACCAGCCATTTCACAACGAGTCAAAGCATCAACCCTGGAAACAATAAACCTCGGCTCGGACGAGAATCCCCGTACGTTACAAATTGCCAATAATCTACCAACCGGAGAGCGAGCATCCCTCGTACGATTGCTCACCGACTACCAAGATGTTTTCGCTTGGTCTTACACCAATATGAAGGGGCTGGATCCTCAATACTACCAACATCAAATTCACATCTTACTCGACACTCGGCCGGTTCAGCAGAGGCGCTACAGGATGAACCCCAACTACGCCGCTAAAGTCAAAGAGGAAATCGACAAACTAGTCTGAGTGGGCTTCATTCGCCCTGTTAAACGGGCCACGTGGTTGAGCCCGATCGTAGTAGTCCCAAAGAAGAACGGAAAAATCCGCGTCTATGTCGACTATCGGAAGCTTAACGCGGCAACAGTCACTGACGGTTTCCCTCTCCCCTTCACGGACAGCGTCCTCGACACGGTAGCCAGCCATGAATGCTACAGTTTCCTCGATGGGTTCAGCGGCTATAACCAGATAAGAATGCACCCGGAGGATAAGGAGAAAACCTCTTTCATCACGGAATGGGGTGTTTTTGTAGCAGAAGTAATAATGTTCGGTCTAAAAACGGCGCTGGCTACGTTCCAGCGCATCATCACCGAAATCTTTCATGACTACATCCCGACGTTCATGCAAGTCTTTCTCGATGATTTCGCCGTGTATGGCCATCAACGGGAACACATGACCCAGTTACGACTCTGCCTGGACCGATGTCGCCAAGCTCGATTGAGCTTAAACCCGGCGAAATGCGCGTTCTTAGTCACCAGCGGCAACCTCCTCGGCCACATTGTCAGTCAAGAAGGCATCACTATGGACCCGGATAAAGTAAAGGCCATCCTGACCGCCTCCGCACCCTCGAACGCTAAGGCACTAAGCCGATTTTTGGGACAGATCCGGTGGCACAACCGAATGATACGACACCTGGCCGATTTCGCGACACCTTTACACGCGACAGTCCATCGCCTTCCCTTCCAATGGATGTCAATCGAGGACACGGCCTATCAGACCCTGAAACTAATGTTGTCACATGCCCCGGTGGTCCAGTCTCCGGTTTGGTCCGAACTATTTCATGTCTTCGTAGATGCTTCGAACATCGCCATCGGAAGTGCCCTAATGCAATGCACACCCCCGAATTGGTATACGGCCGTGTACTACGCCAGCCGACGGCTCTTGACCGCGGAAAAGAATTACTCCACCACCGAGCGGGAGGCCCTCGGTATGATTTATAGCATCAATAAATTCCGGCATTACCTCTTGGGCCGGAAATTTACCTTTCACGTGGATCACTCGGCCCTTCTTTATTTGGTCAATAAACAAGCCCTCACCGGACGGTTGGCTCGGTGGATGCTCCTACTCCAAGAGTTTGATTTCCAGATTCAGCATCGACCCGGCGTACAACATGCCGTCGCCGACTACTTGAGCCGTCTTGAGTCAGGGGAACCGGCGAAAACAACGTACGATGAGCTACCAGACGCCAGCCTATTTAACTTGACCACGATGCCAGACGATAACGAAGATGAATGGATCACGGAGATGAGCCATTTTCTCACTACCGGTTTACCTCCCGAGCACATGCCCCTTGACACAAGAAAACGCCTAGCAGTGCGTAGCCGGAATTTTTGCCTCGTTTCGGACATTCTCTACCACAAAGGCTCGGACGGCATATAATGCGCCGAGCGATTCGGCAATTCGAGAAGAACGCCGTTCTTCAGGAGGCCCACCAGGGAGTAACTGGGGGGCACTACGCCGGGGATTCCACGGCAAGGAAAGTTTGGCAAAGCGGATTGTGGTGGCTGACAACGAAGAGAGACGCTCATGAGTTTTGCCGGCAGTGTGATTTGTGCCAACGACTGGGGTAACCAATGGAACAGTCACGCATGCCACACAAGCCGATTCTTCCGTTGGACCCCTTTCAAAAATGGGGTTTGGATTTTATAGGCCCTTTCAAACCACCTGCGGCCTGTACAAGGAATAGGTATATTATCGTTGCCACGGATTACTGCACCAAATGGGTCGAGGCTAAGGCACTCTGAGACAACATGGCGGCATCCACGGCTAAATTCGTGTACGAGCACCTCTAGTGCCGTTACAGATGCCCAATCGAGCTTGTTAGTGACCAAGGTGGGCACTTCATCAATCATATAATACGTGAGCTTACACACCACTACGCGGTGGTGCACAAGAAAAGCACACCATACTACCCGCAGGCGAACGGCTTGGCGGAATCGACCAATAAAATCCTCCAAACTGTCGAATACAAGTGTATAATGGACGTATTCACACTATCCCTTTGTATAGATCAAGTTTGGGCCATTTGTGTAATTAGCATAAATGGTAGATGCCCTAAGTCTGTCACTATATATAGTGACCTTGTAACCTTCTTGTAAGGTTGGGTTGTATTATTGCTTTATGGAATAGAAAGAGTCGTTTTGTGCCCCTCTCTCTCTCTCTCTCTCTCTCTCTCTCTCTCTCTCTCTATCTCTGTGCAACGACCTAGAAACTGTCATACGCAGGTACTGAACAGAATCGAATGCTTCTTGATCTTCCGCATAGACGACCTCGTCTCCAACATCTGGTATCAGATCCTGCACAGTATTCGGTTCTTCAATCCGCTGTCGGACGTCGTCTCAGCCTGCACAGCATTCGGTTTCCTGCGTCATTCGAAGAAGAGAGAAGAAGAAGAAAAAAACGAGGCTTGCATCTCATCGCGTTAGATCATCTTCGCTTGGAGTAAGCCAGCCGGTTGTACTCTGTTTCTTGTGATCGTAACCGCTCGAGGTGAAATCCCCTTGTGCAACTTTGACACGATCGTGCTCCACTCGGTTAAACGGCATCCGAAGAGGTCATCAAACGCTGCTCGCCGCTCATTGTAACCACTCGGTGCAGATCGGTGTCAAGACAACAACCCCAATTCGTGCTTCATCCGGCTGATCGACATTCGAGAGGATCAGTTGGATCCGTCTCTCTCGTCGCTGCAGTCACCCGAAGCAGAATCGGTCCAAACAATCGGATTCAATAATCGGTATTTGGCATATATATTCGGAAGCGAACCGGGCTCACTCCGACTCGGCAACATTCGGGAAGACCAGTCGGTTCTGTCCCTCAAGTTACCGGAGTCAATTCGAGCAAGATCAACAATACATATATCCGAAGCCGAACCGACTCGGGTTCAAATCCGACTAGAACGATACCGGGTGAGCCAACCGACTGCACTCCAACAAGGTTCGTAGTCAACTCCGAACCGAGCTTCGTCAACCCAAACCAAATTTGATGGCATCAACATCCGGCTCGTCAGAAATGAGTCTACGAAAGTTCGATGGATCGAACTTCAACTTCTGGAAGGAGCAAATGCAGGACTATCTCATAGTCAAGGGGCAAATCGATCCCATCGAAAATGAAGAACCTCCAGAAGGATACAAACCAATTGAGTGGCAGAAGCTGGACAGAATCGTTCGCGCCACGATTCGGATGCACCTATCGGAATCGGTATACTTTACGGTGCAATCGTGTACGACAGCATTCGAACTGTGGAAAACACTGTCGGACACCTACGAAAAGAAGGTCGCTGCAACGAAGATGTTTCTGATCCGGCGCCTCTACAACTTGCGGATGAAAGAATCCGATTCGGTTCAAGCACATCTCAATGAGTACGAAAGCATAAGCTCCCAAATCTCGTCACAGGGGACGGCAATCGAGGATGAACTCAGAGCAATGATACTCATGAGCAGCCTTCCCTCATCATGGGAAACTTTCGTCACAACCGTGTGCGTCAACCACGACTGTTAAATACTCCGAAGTCACGAGCGCAATCCTGACCGAAGCAGCTCGGAGAAAGTCTTTCGCCAAAGACTCAACAGACGACGCTTACGTAGTACAAGGTTCGACAGACTGATCGAACATACGAGGAAGAGATTCCTCACGGCCGCCGAACAATCAGCGAAGACGGAGCCAGTCACGGGATAATCGAATCTGCAACTATTGCAAGAAACCCGGACACATCAAAGCCGACTGCCGCGCACTCAAGAACAAGAACGACAAGTCTCAGAGATCAGACAAGAAGAGTGGCCGGCATGAGGAGATCAATTACGTCAGCTTCTCAGCTGATGTGCTACCAAACGACCCGAATATACTATCAATCGAAAATCCAGTCGGATCAGAAGTTCTGCTCACGACTGAAGAATCGAGCACATGGCTCTTAGATTCAGGCGCGTCATTTCACGTGACTCCTCATCGATCCCAATTTCGGCAATATACGATCCGTCACTCCGACTCAGTTCGAGTCGGTAACTCGCAACACTGTGACATCATTGGAATCGGCACAGTAGAGCTCAACCTTGCAGGTGGCTCTACACTTGTACTTCACAATGTCCGACATGTACCCGAGCTCTCAAGGCCATTGATCTCAGTCGGACAACTAGATGAAGACGGCATTCGTGCCGGTTTTTCTTCGGGAGGGTGGACACTCCACAGGGGGAACCTCCTGCTTGCTAGAGGACCCAAGATACACTCACTGTATCCGTTACATGTTACGCTCAGAGAGGGTAACCTGTTTTTGGTGGATATTCCTGTGTCATCACTATGGCACAGAAGATTAGGACACCTCAGCAAGGCCGGCATTACGCATCTATCTAGAGCCGGATACATCCCTAAACTCTCCTTCTCCGACCATCAATTCTGCGAGCATTGCCAGTATGGCAAACAAGCAGCCGCATCACACCCGACATCAGCACCAAGAGAAACGAGACCTCTCGATTTGGTCCACTCGGACGTCTGTGGCCCAATGCCGCATCAGTCTCTCGGCGGTGCCTCTTACTTCGTCAGTTTTATTGACGATTCGACTCGAAAGGTGTGGGCTTATCCAATTCGCACCAAAGATCGTGTCTTCTCGATCTTCTCCGATTGGCTCGCTATGGTAGAAAATCAAACCGACCGAAAACTGAAATGCTTTCGGACCGACAATGGGGGAGAGTTCAAATCAGAAGAATTCGTCAAATTCTGCCGACAACGCGGCATCCGACGTGAATTTACGGCACCACACAGTCCGGAGCAAAACGGGATTGCCGAACGCATGAATCGGACAATCCAAGAATGGATAGTTTCCATGCTCCAACACTCCGGACTGTTAGATGGCTTCTGGGCTGAGGCTCTACTCACGGCAGTACACATAATCAATATGTCGCCAAGCAGACCTCTAGGACTTCAAATTCCTCAGGAACTATGGATCGGCAGTAAGCCGAATTACGACAAGCTGAGGATCTTCGGATGCGAGGCGTACGCCCTTATTCCGAAAGATGATCGCCGAAAACTTGCACCTCGGTCCAGGAAATGCATTTTCCTTGGATATGGATCCGACGGCGAAATGGGATACCGACTCTGGGATCCCGAACGCAGACAAATCGTCCGAAGTTCGGACGTTGTGTTCAACGAGTCGGCTATGAATCCATCAGTCAAAACACCGATCGAAGTCGGAAGGGTAACATTTTCCGATGTGCCGACCCTTCAAGAACGCCCCGCTCTTAACACACGGTCAGCTTCACGGGTAGCTGAACCTTACACTACCGATTCGGACAACTCTGACTCGGCACAACAGCTTTCGGACCATCCGACCTCGATACCCGATGCGACCAGTCCAATCATACCTCGACGATCCGAGAGACTGTCGCAACCTCCGAAGAGGTATTCTCCTGGAATTTTCTTCACCGACGCCGGCGAACCGACGTCTTACGAAGAAGCATCGACATCTGTCGATTCCGCCACCTGGCATCTGGCGATGGAGTCGGAAATGCACTCCATTCGGGCAAACAAGACTTGGGATCTGGTCGAATTACCTAGGAACCGACGTGCTCTTCCTTGCAAGTGGGTTTATCGACTAAAAGAGACGTCTGATTCGACCACCCCAAAGTACAAGGCCAGATTAGTTGCGAAGGGCTTCCGACAAGAATATGGCGTCGACTTCGACGAGATTTTTTCACCAGTGGTGAAAATGACAACCCTTCGTTTTCTACTCGGCGTAGTGGCAGCCGACAACTTGGAGCTGATTCAGCTAGATGTCAAAACAACATTCCTCCATGGTGATCTTGAAGAGGAAATTTATATGGAGCAGCCAAAAGGCTTCGTGGCAACTGGCCAAGAACATCTAGTCTGCCGACTCAGGAAGAGTCTATACGGCCTCAAACAGGCACCGCGACAATGGTACAAGAAGTTCGACGACTTCATCCAATCGATTGGCTTCTCAAAAAGCGATGAGGACCATTGTTTTTTTACCAACACAGCTCAAGATGGATCACCCATCTTCCTCATCATTTACGTGGACGACATGCTAATTTCTGGACGCCACGCGGGCGAACTTGCCGATCTCATTCGGCAACTGCGGTTGAAGTTTGCCATGAAGGACCTCGGTCCGGCACGACACATACTTGGCATGAAGATTAGTCGGCATCGTGATCAACGACATCTTTTTTTGTCTCAGACCGACTATATCGGACGTGTCTTGGAACGCTTCAACATGCAATCAGCCAAATCTGCTTCAACCCCGCTCCCCATGAATCTTCGGCTCTCTTAGCGAGACTGCCCGACATCCGGTCCGGAGGGGGAAGATATGAAGTCGGTACCGTATGCACCGGCAGTCGGCTCCCTTATGTACCTGATGGTCGCGACACGGCCTGATATTTCTCATGCCGTAGGAGTCGTTAGCAGATTTATGCACAATCCTGGCCGATCGCATTGGAACGAAGTCAAGCATGTGTTCAAATATCTGGCTGGCACAAAAGACCACGGCATTCTTTTCGGTCCGAACTCAACTACAGGCGTAGTCGGTTACACCGACTCGGACTTCGCCGGCTGTATAGACAGTCGGAAATCAACAACGGGATACTGCTTCAAATTCGGCAATGGAGCAATTTCGTGGAAGTCGAAACTTCAGGAGTGCACAGCAACCTCAACGACCGAAGCAGAATATGTAGCTGCGTTCGACGCTGCAAAAGAAGCTTTGTGGCTCGGCCGGCTGGCGCACACGTTTCGACAAGTCGACCATGACTCGGCCCCAGTTGTCTATAGCGACAGTCAAGGTGTTGTTGCCTTGTCGAAAAATCCGGTTCACCACAACGCCTCCAAACATATCGACGTTCGATATCACTTCGTTCGGGACTGCGTCATTTCAGGGAAAATCGGTCTAGAGAAAATATCCACAACCGACAATGTCGCAGATGGAATGACCAAGTGTCTTTCGGCAGACCGCTTTCGGTCCCTTCGGCATCAGATGGGCGTAACGACAAACCAGTCCGGTTAGAGCCGGACACATCGCAGGATAGTTTCCGACAACCGACATCAGTTCCTTAATGATCGGCTTCAACTCTTCCGACCCGACCAGTTCGGTCTTCTGCCTTCGGACCCTGCCGACTCGAACAAAACCGATATGTCCGAGAACCTAGGTTTATGCCTGTAATCTTAGATAACCCATGTATACACCCATTATGGGGGAGTGTCGAATACAAGTGTATAATGGACGTATTCACACTATCCCTTTGTATAGATCAAGTTTGGGCCATTTGTGTAATTAGCATAAATGGTAGATGCCCTAAGTCTGTCACTATATATAGTGACCTTGTAACCTTCTTGTAAGGTTGGGTTGTATTATTGCTTTATGGAATAGAAAGAGTCGTTTTGTGCCCCCCCCTCTCTCTCTCTCTCTCTCTCTCTCTCTCTATCTCTGTGCAACGACCTAGAAACTGTCATACGCAGGTACTGAACAGAATCGAATGCTTCTTGATCTTCCGCATAGACGACCTCGTCTCCAACACAAACCATATTGAAGAAGATCGTCAATGAACATAGGACCGATTGGGATGACAAACTCCAGAGCGCGTTGTGGGCGTATCGTACGACTTTCAAAACAAGCATCCAATCAACCCCCTTTCGAATGGCGTTCGGGTTAGAAGTCGTAATGCCCGTCGAGTTCCAAGTCCTGAGCCTCCGAGTTCAAATCAAAGCACGGCTCCCCGAGGCCCAATCCGAGCAATACCGGCTGGAACAACTTCTCGAACTCGGTGAAGACAGGATAGAGAGTATAGCCCAGCTCGTGTTGGGAGACAGGTCCCTCCGGATGGGAAGGGAGAAGAACAGTGCCAACGAAACCAGATGAGGAGTACCCGGCTATGGAGAGCCGGATGGTGCAAACCCGGTATGAACTGGATGAGGAGTACCCGGCTACGGAGAGCCGGATGGTGCAGACCCGGTATGAACCGGATGAGGAATACCCGGCTACAGAGAGCCAGATGGTGCAGACCCGGTATGAACCGGATGAGGAGTACCCGGCTACGGAGAGCCGATGGTGCAGACCCGGTATGAACCGGATGAGGAGACTATATTTGTAAATAGCCGAAAAGTCATATTAGTATAAATATGACTTAGGGCAAAATTTTAGCAAGTTGTTGTCATTTTTCTTGTTGGTGCAAGAATAGAGAGTGCACGTAACTGTACAGAGAGAGAGAGAGAGAGAGAGAGAGAGAGAGAGAGAGAGAAAGAGGTCGTTGCCTCTGTTGTAACCGCCGCCTGTGGCGAAGATCTGTGAGCACGAGGTCGGTGCCTCAGTGAACTTACTGTTGTATATTCTAACCTAGTGATAGTTTGCAGCCTGTGGGCTGCCGTGGTTTTTTCCCCTAGTTTGGGGTTTTCCACGTAAACATCTTGTGTACCTCCTCTCTCCTTTTGTGTCGCGTGTTTTTCGTTTCCTGTTTTCTGTGTAAGAAAAGAATCTCGGTTGTGGCCGAGCGTTGGACATAAGGAGCGTTGAGTTCCCGTCAGCTTGAACAACGCCAACGACAACGCAAGGCTTTCGTGGATCGACATCGAAACGGGCTGGAGAAGGAGCTCACCATCCGCAAACCGGTTCTTCTTTTTCAAACACGACTTGGGTCAATGCCGGGAAAATTAAGATTTCGGTGGAGCGGTCCATTCTGGATTATCGACGAGTTCAACGGGACGTTCCAGCTTAGCACACTCACCGGCGACACTGTCAAAAGCTGGGCCAATGGTTTCCGACTTCGACCATATCGAGGCACTACACCACCCTACCCGTTTACCGAGCCACACGGCACAAACGAGTTTCGGGAGACCACCACGGAGGAGGCCACGTGTCCCCCTTAATAAGGACTCACCCATCTTCTTGATATTAATAAAGTAGGTAGGATTAACCATACTTTAGCCACCGATTAGCTACACCTACACCACCCACCTAGGCACCCACAAATTTAGGAGCACCCCTTGCCACCTCTCATTTAGTACCTATTTAAGAACATGCAAAGCACTGGAAGCACCCCACTCACCTTTAGGACACGTGGCGCTAGTCACTTATTATGGCACCCACGACTCAGAATCTTCAGGATTCGCTTCGAGCACAAAACCCTAGGAGTAAGTTACTAAAACCGTTTCCAAAATGCAACGAAGACACAGAAGTTCATTATCACTCCTAATCTCCATCGCTCTCAAGCTCAGAAGCCCCTTCTCACTCTCATCGCTCTAAACGCTCTTGCTCTCAAGCCCTCTTTCGCTCTCATAGCCCCTCTGCTGAACTTCCCCTTCCTGTTGTTCCTCCTCTGTCTCGCCCTCGCCTCATCACTCTTCTTCACTCTTCCACACAGTCAAACCCCGTCTCCATCTTCACCATGCCTCTTACCGCTTCAACAGAAACTCGCGCCTAGCTCCAGGAACAAGGAATGGGCAGTTACCTGAAGATCATCGATGCCCCCGCGCACCCAGATGCCCAAGGAGTGGCTAAATGTATTTGTCTCGAAGCCATCACCAACAACGTGCTTCGGGCTGTTTTGGACCTGCAACGGGGAGGGGACCATGAGGTCGACATACCCCTGGCATTGAAGCTGAAAGAGTACTTCGGTGAGTACTCAGCCTCAGGGAAGGCATATCACACGTATGGCGGTCCCAACAGAGCTTTCGGGGAGATTGCTCGTATATTGATGGAGTATGCGTTCGTGCATACGAACCCGACGAGCATGCCGCAGAACAAGGCATCCATCATCATCAGCGCGTATGAAGGAAACAGAGTCGATTGGGGAATCATCACAGGCGAAGGACTTCGCGCCGCCTTAGCCTCATTCTAGTCTGGTAAGAAGATGTTGTCTGTTCTTACCCACTTTTTGATGGTTCTATACCCACCCTCTTCTCTTCCTTCCCCTCGCACACTCACGTCCCCACCACCACCACGAAGGCAGAGAGAGAAATTTGTTGCCATCAGCCACGAAGCATGGGAGGGGCCCACATCACCTTCACCTCCTGCCGCTGACCAAAATCCCGCATTGGCACCACCACCTACCCAACCCCAACAGAAAAGGGCAGTTTCCGAGACCTGCCAAGAATGGGAGGAGGAGATAGCCACGGAGGACAACACGGCAGACGATGTCACCATTCGACAACCAATGCCGCGCTCCTCGGTAACTTCCCCAGGGCCTAGCCCATGCCCCAATACACAGCAAGCAGCACCACCACGACCCCAGAAAAGGAAGCAGGCGGAGGAAACGACACTACCGGCCCCGGAATCCCAAACCCAACTGAGCAAGAGAAGATGACTCAACCGCGAGTCCTCGGTAGAACAGAAAGAGCCACAATAGGAGCAAGCCTTAGTTGTCAGCCAGAGCAACCTGGCCATCATCCCTGAGGAGGCATCGCTCAACTCGGGAAAGATCGAGCATGGGCAGACAACGCAGATCTTGGAGGATGAAGTCCTCGGGTATAAAGACCTCCCCGCGGAGGCTTACGAATTTAGTGTGCTCCTACGCCTCGGTACGACATTCGAGCTGGTCGACTTCCTCGCCAGATCCCAAGTCACGGCAGCCGCTCGAATGGCGGAAGAGCATGCCGAAACAAAAATGATTCAACGCGCGCTATTAGGTGAAATTGAGCCCCAGGACGATAGGGCTTTACAAAAAATAGGGAGAAAGAAGCAGGCAAAACATGCCGCTCTCCTCATGGAGGTCCCCGAGTTGAACACGGCCCTTATCGAGGCATATAGGGTCCTGGATCGCATTACGCGGGCAGCCAAAGACATGGCCCGAAAGATAAAAATAGCCCAAAAACAGGCTAAGGTGGCTGCGGAATTATGGCACGCTGCGAAACAGAAACTGGCAGCCTGGGAGCAAAACCGGTCGGAACAACAACTCTTGAGCCTTCCGGCCACGACCACCGAGGCCCTCCCAACCCCTCCACGCATAACAATGATGGATGAAAGCACCGTCACGGATTCAATCATGACGATCCAGGCCAGCACACAAACGGACTCGTTACAAATGGTCGATGTCTGCACAACAACCGAGGCAGTCACGCCCATGGAGAAGACCGAGATACCACCCCCTTGTCCACCTAAGGAGGTGGCAACCCAGAAAAAACCCCCGCTCCGGGATTACCGAGCGGAGCTTAAAGAAGAACAACGGCGAACCGAGAGACACGAACAACGACATTAGGAGGCGATGGCTCGCTTAAAAGAAGAAGCTTCCAAGCAGATGGCCGAGATTAGAGCCCAGGACGACCAAAGGATACACGAGCAGAACGAAGCACTGGGCCGGGTACAAGCGCAAGCCGCGGGCAAAGAAGCAGAACTCAAAAGCAAGCTGGAGGAATACGCGGCCACAATGACAGAGAAAGAGGAGGTCCTAGACCTACAAGCCGCGCTCGACAATGCGAAAGACTGGAACCAACGGCAGGAGGAAAGAAATCACCAACGGGAGGAGAGAATGATCGCGGAGAATGCCGAGCTACAGAGTCAGCGTACGACCCTTAAAGAAATGGCTGACGAGTTTTTCATCAAATGCAAGCTACTTTCGAAGCAAAAAGACGAATTATCTGATTCCTACTTTGCCCTACAAGAAGAGAGAATCGTCGAACGGGAACAAGTCCGGGCCGCGTGTCAAAAAGAATGGGAGAAAGCTACCGAAGAACTCACCAAGAATTACGAGCAGTCTATCCAGCTCGTAATCGTGGATGCAAAGAACACTCAAGCTACCTATGAACTACTAGCAAAGAAGCTTCAGGCCGAGGTCAATGGCTTAAAACAGGAATTAGCAACCGTCCGAGCACAACCCAGCATGGATGAGACACGCATCAGAATACTGATCGAGAAACAGCGCCAACACCTCACCAAAAAGGTCGAGGAAGCATTAAGTCACGCAGGAGACGAATGGGCAACCCAAGCTGCCGAATTACATATTTTATGCGCCGACGCCGAGAACTGATGGAAGAAGGGCCGCGGCTTTTACAAAATGGACGAAGCCAGCATACAAAACCTGCGTGCAGATTTAACCGAGGATTACCAGTCCTTGGCAAAATCTCACACCGCGGCAATCGAGCAAATATTGGAGGACTTCAATGACGGCCAGATGATGTTTCTCCTGGAAGCAGAAGCCTTCGAACGAGAACGACTCGCAGCCATCCCAACCAGCCCTCCAACGGCCATAGAGACGAAGGAAGAACCTTCTAGCGAGGGGATCACGGACACGACACAGGAGGAACTCGCCCCGGCCAACAGACCTCCCGAGGACGCCCACAGGTACCAAATCCAGTCGAAGTAGAGGTCAGCGCCCTCGAACCCACACCCCCACTAGAAGAATCGGCCGCACCTGAGGCGGACGCCCGAGAAGATATGACACCCCCGGACCAAACTCAACCCCCCGCACCGACAGTCCAACCAGACTACCCTGCCACCGCCCCGAACCCCGAAAACATCCTCAACATCTTAAAAGAGAAATGAAACGAGGATCACGCCTAAAAGGCAATTTTTGTAATATTGTTAGTATTTTGTAAATCGTGGGTCCGACGGACAAGGGCCTGTCCCACGGGCGTGCCAGGTGTTGTCCAGAGGACAGAAATGTAAAATTAGGAAATTAGCAAACGTTGAGTCCGAGTATCACGGGCCACCGACGGCTCGGCTGTGTATTAGGGGAAAACGTTATTTAAACGAGGTCCAGTACCTCAGAGCGAGAGAGAGAAAAAATATAGGCGGAAGCACTAGCTTAGTCCATCGTAACTAGATAATCTTGTAAGGTCACCGGCCGTAGGCCATGTTCTGTAATCCTTTTTCTGTCGCAGTAATATATCTTATTTGTGCCCATTTTGCTCCATGTGTCTGTGCTTTGGTTCATACCTATGATTTCAGCGTCGTCCACGCCTATGAAGATCTCGCTAGTGTTTTATCTCTAATCATTTTCTCCCTCACGACACCTCTGTTACGATCCTTCACGTACCACGCCCTTGAGTACCGATAGCCGCAGATCTATCGAAGGTGTTCACCCAAAGGAACGGGTAACAATGGGCACGCCCAAAACGCTCCCTCGTCACAAGACAATTGAACGTACAAGGGGACGAGAATTAAAGAAAGAAAACACGAATGACATTGGCTAAAGAAGTGGATATGTAAGTTCGATTGCAATGCAAGAATGCCCTTTATAAAATAGGGTTTGATTACAATGTGGCGACTTCTAGTCAACCACAAGCTCAACAAAACATAAATACTAAAAATGCCCTTCGAGACAAGAGCAAATCCGAACATCGAGCACGAACACGAAGAAGACGAGCGCACGAGCACACCACATCACAAAAATGCCGACCCCAACGAACCATGACCACCCGAACAACAAGCACACGGGCTCGCAATGACGAACGTGGGAGCAACACTGAACCAACGAGGCTCGAGCTCATGAGCACCGTAAACGACCCGAGCACTTCAAGCATCGACACGAAGAAGACGAGCACGTGGCGATGAGGGGATGAAGGGATATGAGATGAAAAAAAATGGTGAAGATGAAGATGAAGAGCTCTGAAAGAAAAACGGCGATAGTCTCCTCCTCCCAAAACGTCCTCCCAAATGAGCCCCCCTTGACCTCCTTTTATAGGAAAAAAAGGGAAGGGGGGTCACCACATTCGTCTTCAATGCAAAAGGAATAAAATTCCTTAAATCACACTACATTGTCAGACCAGATTTGAACCGTGCACCTTTAGCTAAGAGTCAATATATTTATCTACTACCCCATTAACTCCCTATTATTTACAATATAATCTTAATTTACAAATCCACAGTGTGTCTCCTCCCTACTTTTCATCTCCCCTCTCTCTTACTTTTCATCTCTCCTCTCTCTCACTTTCATATCTCCTCTCTCTTAGCTAAGAGTCAGGTGTTGCACATCCCAAAACCATCGCTAGGATGGGAAGGCAATCCGTCTCTTTTACCAACTCTAACCCGATTAGGTAATCTTTATCCGCCTTCACCATGAACACAATACCCCAAATCTCACATTTTACTTGGGTGTATCCTCGTTGTCGC
The DNA here is from genome assembly GCF_043228905.1 of Azolla caroliniana. Taxonomy (NCBI): domain Eukaryota; kingdom Viridiplantae; phylum Streptophyta; class Polypodiopsida; order Salviniales; family Salviniaceae; genus Azolla; species Azolla caroliniana. Next base: position 7,871,263 of record NW_028230452.1, read on the forward strand.
TCGCTTAAGACCTTGGCTTCGAACTGGATGGCGTAGCGTGCACCATCCTCTCTTTCTTGGTTGATGACCCATCTGATCCCTGTTGGACTCGTATCTACCGTCATGTAGATGGGCACCCCTTCCTTGTATATGGCTTCTCGTAAAGCTGGTGCAGCTACCAACATTCCTTTGAGCCTCTTCATTGCCTCTGTGTGCTCTTCCTCCCACTTGAGCTTCCGCCCTTTCTTGAGTAGCCCATACAAAGGCTTGGCTAGGTGAGCATAGTGCGGGATCTAGATGTGGTAGAATGCACCAGCACCAAGAAATCACATCACCTTTGTCTGCGATTTACATTCTTCCCCATGTTGTGATGGCGTCCACCTTTGCCGGGGATGACTTCCATTCGTATGCCCCGCACAAGTGTCCCACCACAACAATCTCTGGTTGGCTGAATGCCGATTTCTCACCCGAGAAGGTCAAGTGTGTATCTTCGAGTCTTTGTAGAACCTTCCCGCAATCGGAGATGTGATCTACCACAAAATGTTGTCGCGTGGCGCGTGACACACATGCCAAACGTCGGGATGTGTGCATCACAAGCGCAAACAAGCACCGGGCCTCTATCCGCTAGTGGTAATGGAGGATTGACGATGGGATTTCTGCGCCTATGGGTCGATCGAACGGGACCACCAAGGTCTTTGACTGGGGAGAACAAATCGGGTGAGTTGTGCCTGTAAGGAATTGGTCGTTTAGGTTTATCATCAAGTTGTCCTTTGTTGTCGAAGACGCACCCGGACCCAACTCAACGGTGCGGTGGATTGACATGTAGGCAGCTGAAGTAACGCACTAATGTGGTTGAGAGTGTGAGAGAGAGAGAAATGAAAATTGAGGCAGTGTTTAAGATAGATAGATAGATAGATAAACGAATTGAAATTCCAATTCTAGGTTTGAACCCTTGACTTTAATTTAGAGAAACAAGACACATCACCAATAAGATAACTAGGTTTTCTTATTAAAATATCTTGATTTAATCTATAGCTTGCTTGATACATAGCTTGTTTGATTCATCGATCGATTCCCACTTATAAAGATGCCCCCATGCATATGTGCATGTGAGGGTGTAAGACATGCATACAATGCATGAAATGCATGATTGCCATTTGGTGCTCATGCATCACATGTGATGCATGATGACCATGTACCTCATCCAAGCTCTTATGTATGAGCATTCACTTGTGAAAAACATAATGATGATCTAAAGAAATAACTTAGCCTCTGTTTAGTTGGACATCCCACCATCTTTCCCTTCCTTCCCATGGGTAGTCCTTAGAATCACTTCTTTCCCTTCTTCTTTATAAGTAATAACCATCCATTTTAACACAATATCATCTTCTTCGATACCAACCTCAATGTTAATTGTACTTACATCGTCATCATCCTTTGAGTTAAGTATATCTTTAATCACCAAATCATTTATCGCGAGATAACCATCATATTCAATATCATCTACCCTAAACTCATCCTTCCCACACACACTCACAACACCAACATTATCATTATACACATCCCAAACCATCATAGAATTTTCTAGATTATCCTCAATATTACTCCTATCCTTCCCACACATACTCACAACATCAACATCATCATTAGACACGTCCCAAATAACATTTTCTAGATTTTCCCTTCTCATACCCATGTGATCATTATGTAACCCCACATCATCATGTACATATTTTTGTAAAACGTCCTCATAATCACAAACCTCTATTCTATTTTCATAATGGATGCCCTCATGAATGTCACCATTTGATCTAGTGAAACTCTTATAAAATCTATCCCGAAGAAACCCAATGCAACCTAAAACACACAATTCCTCTTCGTCACTCTCACTCTCATCATTACCCTTATCATAACCATATCCACAAAAAGTGCACAACTTTTTATCATCATAACCCTCATTCTTCTCATGGCACTCATTTTCACCCTCAATAATACACTCTTCCTTACTATCATCAAGCCCTAAATCATGCGTATCGTTATTATCATCACTGTCATTACGTTTAAATGTAAAGTTTTCTTCTCTTCCTAACTTCTTCTCTTGTTCGTGGCTCTCATTAAACCTATCATACTTGTCATCAAAATCTAAACCATGAGAGTCTTGATCCCAACTACACTCACCGTCATGACTTTCGTCGTGTGCTTTTTCATTAGCACAACCATGAAGAGCTCGACATTGATTCCTCCTCTTGTGTTTGTAGTAATCTTTGTCATGATCATAACCTTGTATATCTCGAGCACTCTTTGTGATTTTGTAATGATCTTTGTCTTTGTCATAACCGTGTAGATCTTGATCTTTCTCCTCAAGCCCACGTTCTTTGTCACATGTCTCTTCATGCCTGCATCCTTGAGTATCTTGGTCTTTCCCCTCGAACGCATGTTCTTCGTTCCATGTCTCTTCATTATCACATCCTTCTCGATCTTCCCTCTTGAGTCCACGTTCTTCGTCACATCTCTCTTCAAGATTGCATCCTTGAGTATCTTGGTCCTTCCATTCCATCCCATGTTCTTTGTCACATGTCTCTTCACGACCGCATATTTGAGTATCTTGGTCTTTTCCCTTGAACCCACATTCTTTGTGGCACGTCTCTTCACGATCACATCCTTGAGTATCTTGGCTATTCCCCTCGAACACATGTTCTTTGTTCCATGTCTCTTCATTATCGTAACGTTCTTGAGTCCACGTTCTTCGTCACATGTTTCTCCTTTGTCAACTTTGCAACGATCCTCGTAATGACCATAGGTATGTCGATCTCGATCTCTCTCTTCAAAGCCTTGTTCTTCGTCACATTTCTCTTCACAACCGCAACTACGCAGATCTCGATCATCTTCATCTACGTCACCGTCGAGCAAAGCATAAAAAGGTTGAGGCCCGAATCTTGATGTCAGAACCGCTTCGTACCAATCCGGAATTTCTGGACATAGTCTTTCGACTTGCCTTGTCAACTTGAGATACTCCAACGGTCTATCCTTATCATCATGAAACATCATTTCGATGGCCTTCCTTACAAATGGAAGCATCATGAGCCTAAGACCACCTTCTATTCTTATCGACTCCTCTAAGTCATATGCATCCAAGATCAAATCCATCATTCGCAATGCCCCCATTACCACCTTGTGTTGTTCATGTCTGGTTCACCAAATAGATGTTGTGTGGCGCATGACACACATGCCAAACGTCGGGATGTGTGCATCACAAGCGCAGACAAGCATCGGGCCTCTATCCGCTAGTGGTTATGGAGGATTGACGATGGGATTTCTACGCCTACGGGTCGGTCGAACGGGACCACCAAGGTCTTTGATCGGGGAGAACAAATCGGGTGAGTTGTGCCTGTAAGGAATTGGCCGTTTAGGTTTATCGTCAATCGTCCTTTGTTGTCGAAGATGCACCCGAACCCGACTCAACGGTGCGGTGGATTGACGTGTAGGCAGCTGAAGTAACGCACTAATGTGGTTGAGAGTGTGTGAGAGAGAGAAATGAAAATGGAGGAAGTGTTTAAGATAGATAGATAGATAGATAAACGAATTGAAATTCCAATTCTAGGTTTGAACCCTTGACTTTAATTTAGAGAAACAAGACACATCACCAATAAGATAACTAGGTTTTCTTATTAAAATATCTTGATTTATCTATAGCTTGCTTGATACATAGCTTGTTTGATTCATCGATTGATTCCCACTTATAAAGATGCCCCCATGCATATGTGCATGTGAGGGTGTAAGACATGCATACAATGCATGAAATGCATGATTGCCATTTGGTGCTCATGCATCACATGTGATGCATGATGACCATGTACCTCATCCAAGCTCTCATGTATGAGCATTCACTTCTGAAAAACATAATGATGATTTAAAGAAATAACTTAGCCTAATGGTAAGTCAGTTGTCTTCTATGTTGGAGGTGCAAGGTTCAATACTTGCACCCCTTCGTATGCTTGAAAATGCAAATAGGCTTTAGGTGTTCTCATTACATTTATATTTACAACATGCTAACGTATGAGTGTAACCATCACCCCTTTCATTCGTGTGCACAATACACCTTCTCGATTCCACGCGATTTTCACACCGTTGCCGAAAATCTTCACGACAACATCTGCACCCATCCTCATCCAAGGTTTCATCTTTCTCCGCTTCAGAGCACCTTTTTATGGGGATGTGATCAAGGAATGGCACGGTGATGTCGGGGATGCAATCTCTCAATACCTTGTTCATTGCATTTACCATGTGGGTTACAGAGTTAGTCCCTCCTTGTGGCAAGGTACACATTCGCACAAGGCCGATAGGGGTCCGCATCGTCGTGACGTCCCTACTCTCCACGGCTAGTTGGAATTGATCATACCTCGAGTATAGATCACCAATCGAATAAATAGACCTTCCAGCGAAGGCCTCGGCGAATTCTTCAACGCTCGACCTGACCCCCGCATTTTGAATTGTCACTTGGTTAACAGGTTGTAGGTCCTAGATGAAGCGTAAGGTTCCATTCTTCTTTGGCATAGTGAACAACCAATTCGAGTATGGGGTGCTTGATGGTTCGAGTATACCCATCTCGATCTTTTCCTTGAGTAGCTCAATCAACTTCGGGATGTTGTCAAGATTCGAACTCTTGACATAACCATGTTGTAATCGAGTGTTATGTGTTAACCACACATCTAACATATAATCATGTATATACTTCCTCATTGTAGGTTTTAGCTAGCATCATGTGCATAATTTCTCCCTTGTATTATTAACACTTGGCACATGCATGCGTACCTACTACCTACATGCTCTATTGTATCACATGCATGCAATAGGTATGCATGCCACTTAGTATAAATAGTTAAGTTCACCTTGAAGGAATTCAAGGTGAACAACGCCAATCATGGACATATCAATCTAGTATTCCCATTTTGCCCATCCTCTCTCCTTGATCTTCATCTCTATCTTTATGCTCTTGTTCCTCGCGTCATCGCTCCGTCATAGCCTCATCATCTGTGCTTTGTCTTAGTCCGCGCTTGGTGTGTCCATGACAGTTTGTTCACGTTCCAACTAGAAGCATCCCCCGTCTCCGTCATCGCCTTAGCTTCTAGAGTTACCATCGTCACCGTACCATCATCAACATCGCTTCATTTCCTATCTTCCTCGCCGTTTCTATCTCCTAGTTTCTTCTCATAATTTTCATTGGCTTTTAGTTCTCCTCATCATTGTCTCTATTTTTTAGTTTCTTTCCTGTTCGTGTTCGTGTTCTAGTTCCCAGTGAGGGCTGCACAAGGCCGCTCACTCCCGTTGGTGTTCGTGTTCGAGTTCCTGGTGAGGGCCACATGGTCGCTCACTCCTGTTCGTGTTCCAGTCTCCGGTGAGGACCGCACATGGTCGCTCACTCCAGTTATTTTTCATGTTCCATATCCCGGCGAGGACCGACATGGTCGCTCATGCCCATTGCGGCTCATGTCTCAGTTCTCGGTGAGGACCACACATGGTCGATTAATCCCGTTCGTGTTCCTGTTCCCGGTGAGGGCCACATGGTCGCTCACTCGTTCGTGTTCCATTTCTCGGTGAGGACAACATGGTTGCTCACGCCCGTTGGTGTTCATCTTCCAACTCTCAACGAGGACCGTTCCAATTCCCGGCAAGGACCCCACATGGTTACTCATGCCCCTTGGTGTTCATGCTCCCTGTGAAGACCGCACATGGTCGCTCACACCCGTTTATATTTGTGTTCCAGTTCTAGGCGAGGACCACACATGGTCGCTCATGCCCATTGGTGTTAAATACCTCGTCTTGTGGAAGGGTTACTCCTTGTCTAGGGTTTACAAAATACTTTACGCCCGTTGGTGTTCGTCTTCCAACTCTCAACGAGGACCGTTCCAATTCCCGGCAAGGACCCCACATGGTTACTCATGCCCCTTGGTGTTCATGCTCCCTGTGAAGACCGCACATGGTCGCTCACACCCGTTTATATTTGTGTTCCAGTTCTAGGCGAGGACCACACATGGTCGCTCATGCCCGTTGGTGTTAAATACCTCGTCTTGTGGAAGGGTTATACCTTGTCTAGGGTTTACAAAATACTTTGGAGGTGATTTAAGCTTTTCATCAACAATATCCCCTTAAGCCGACAAACGATTTGGGAAGGCATCATTGGAGGGGGGATAATATCAAGATTCGAACTCTTGACATAACCATGTTGTAATCCAGTGTTATGTGTTAACCACACATCTAACATATAATCATGTATATACTTCCTCATTGTAGGTTTTAGCTTGCATCATGTGCATAATTTCTCCCTTGTATTATTAACACTTGGCACATGCATGCGTACCTACTGCCTACATGTTCTATTGTATCACATGCGTGCAACAGGTATGCATGCCACTTAGTATAAATAGTTAAATTCACCTTGAAGGAATTCAAGGTGAACAACGCCAGTCATGGACATATCAATCTAGTATTCCCATTTTGCCCATCCTCTCTCCTTGATCTTCATCTCTATCTTTATGCTCTTGTTCCTCGTGTCATCGCTCCGCCATAGCCTCATCATCTGTGCTCTATCTTAGTCCGCGCTTGGTGTGTCCATGACAGATGTGAGCTCTCGGAACCGTGATTGGTTTGATGTTCCACGGTACACGCGGTACCGTAAAGATCACCATTGGCTCCACGATCTTAGGGTTTACTGTCCCTATTTCACTCGACGAGAAGGAAGCCACCCCCAGGCAGTAGAAAGCCACCGGAGCTTCTGTCGCGTCTCATCGGTGAACCGGTGCCCTATGCCTCGTGGGTCCTGCAAGCTAGGATCTTTTGCTACCCTCTTTATCCGATCCCAACTATCGTTAGGAAATGTGGCAGCCACAGGCTTCACCTTCTTGTTTGCGGTCTTGTACTTCGTTTGCACCTCGACCGTCCTCGCTTCCTCGATCAACCACCCAATCTCTTCGACGACGGTGTACATGTCAACTGAGTTGACTGGAATTACCTTGTCTTCATTGAGGCCCGAAGTGACTCTCCTCTCCATCTCTCCGAGAGTGTCGTCGAATGAGACCACCTCCATGGCATCGCTTATGGTGTCATCTTCCCCTAATAAATTACATTGTTTGAGATACCTTTTGTATCTCTTGGCCCTAGGCTTATCTCTATCACTTAAACTAGTAATTTTACAAGATCCATTTTCGGAGAACCAAAATTGTTTCCTATTACATTTAATAGTTTTGCAAGGATTTAGGGTCTTAGTTTGCCTCGGGCTATTGCGGCCCCACTCTTTAATAGCCCGCATCAAAAATCCTCTCGGCTCTCCCCTTTGAGGGAGGCTCGATTATGCTCATGGTTGGGCCTCACCGTAAGGAATTGGACCGAATGCTTCCTATCTTGGCTCTTGACCCTCGCATATGCCGACCCATTGTCTAGCACCTTCATCTCCATGTGAGCCACCGTGATATATGGTTCACCCAAGATGACCAGGTGCGAGGATGTCTCTTGAACGAAGAAATGTTGATCTATTTCAACATCCCCCACCTTCACCCGTACATTCGGACAAGCCCCATATAGGTCCTCTGTTGCTCGGGTCGCCGCTCTAATCTTCCACCCATGCTTCGTGTTGATCGACCACTTTCCCTTTTTAACCTGTTCGTGTTCACAAGTGGAAGGATCGCGCATTCCACTTATAGATTCCTTTAATAATCTTGCGATTTTAGGTGATTTTCAGAAACTTGATACATCAGTATCACATGTTTTAAATAGCATGTAAAATTTGTTAATTTTTTGAGATTTAACAAGTTTCAAAATGATCATTTCTAAAATTGAATAGTTTTTCAATAAATGTTTAAACGTTGATGGTTTGCAAATATGAAATGTAGTTAACTTAACACACAAGTTAAGATTAATGGTTTCACCATCTTGAGAAGATGTAGGTTCCAGAAGTGGAAGTTACATCTATTGTTAGACTTGAAAATGTTTTAAGTATAAGAGGTAACGTTGTAATCCTTAATGCCATCATCTATCAATTTAGTGCTCATTAACATCTATAAATTCACAACTCAAGAAATGTATACAATATTCATAAACAATTTTGATAAATCCATAACTCCTAAATTGTAGATGATATTCATAAACTATCAAAACTGTCAAACTTAGATGTAAACATTAATATATCAATTTGAACATATCACATTCTTATCAAGGTATCCACGATGCTCTCCTCTTCTTCATTTTGAGAGCTCCCCTACAAAATTTGTGATTATTTGGCATTTGCAAGGTTCAATTACCATCAACACAATTATTAATGGTTTTTGTTAATCAAGGAAGCACATGTTCACCATAAGGTATCTTGTTGTGAAACATACTTCTTTACAACATCGATATGCATCTTTTACTCTTGTCAAAACAAAGATTTTAGTACAATTCGAGTTCATGTAAACCTTAAGCCTCTTTTATTTGAAAAAAAAGAAGATTTCTAAACATTAACTACATCATTGTATTGAGTTGATGTAAAAAACAAAGTTTTCATCACAATTCCATACAACATATCAAATTCATGTTTAAAGTTTTTTTTCCCGAATTAAAAAGAAAAAAAAAAAAAAAAAAAACAATCGAACTTGACTTGATGAAAAAACAAGATTTTTCACCACAATTCAATACAATGTACCTTGTTCATGTTTAAAGTAATTTTTTTAATTTTGTTTCAATTTCTTTTCTTTTCTTTTTGAAAAAAAAAAAACTTTAAACATAAATTCGATACATTGTATTGACTTCTAATGAAAACTCGGGTTTTTTCATCACTTCAAGTTTTAAAAAAAACAAAACCAAAAAGACCTAAACTCTATACATTGTATTGAATTGTTGTGAAAAAACTAGGAGACAGAGAAGAAGGGATCACCCTTCGAGTCGACCGACAAAGAGCAGTTGGATGTAATAAGTACTCGACTATTAGCCAGTCGAGTACCCGAGGTATAAAGGTCGACAAAGGAGTTGGAGTCGGAGTCGTACAAGTATGAAAGGACAGAAATCGAATTGTAATTTTGCCAAGTAGCAAAATAGAGTAATTTAGAAAATAGGACGGTTAGTATAAACTATAAGTTCTTGCCGAACATGCAAGTGTAATATCTTGGAGAAGTTTCTCAAGTCGCTTATAAAAAGGGGCCGAGAGCATTGTATCATGATCGTTCTGTTTTGGTTTAATATAATTTTGGTAGTTAGAGTACTTATTGTGTCAAATGTTCTATTTATTCTTTTATATATTTACTGTGTTGAATGTTCAAATCTATTCTCTGCTACACAAATTGTGTTTAACTAATAGTTGATCAAGATCTTATGTTCTAAGCCTAGTATTAGGTTCTGTGTAATCATTGTTTGCATAAGTTCTAAGTAAGTAAGTAGTTTTGACACATACTATATATCCAACCAGAATCATCTTGATAGAACGTTCTCGGAAGTAAGACGTTCAACCCATTCTGTCTGTCAGATGTCGGTAGGAACAACACCAACTAACTGGAAACCGTATTCTAACCGAAGAACAAAGAGAACCAGCTGGATTCGGGCAAGGATCCGAACATGGATCTAAATTGGATTCGGATGAAGAGTCGACTGAAGAGGAAGATGTAGAACCAACGGTAGATAACCAAGGTAGGAGATATCCTCTGAGAGAGAGAAGGCCCCCCCTTAGATTTCCGAATGAAGAGCATGTACTCTTAATTGATGAGGGGGAGCCAGAAAGCATTGAGGAAGCAAAGTATGATACCCACAACTGAAAGTGGTTGAGTGCCATGCAGGATGAAATGAATTCCCTACATGAAAATCATACGTATGAGCTTATGGAGTTGCCGAAAGGAAAGAAGGAACTTTGGAACAAGTGGGTGTACAAGTTCAAACCAGGAGATGGCGGGAATCCACCCAAATACAAAGCTCGAATTGTGGTGAAAGGCTTTCTACAGAAGAAGGGTGTAGATTTCGACGAAATATTTGCCCCAGTAGTGAAGATGACATCCATTCAGACGGTGCTAAGCATAACAACTATCATCGACTTAGAAGTTGAGCAACAGGATGTCAAGACAATCTTCTTGCATGGAGATCTGGAGGAAGAAATCTACATGCAGCAACCAAAAAGGTTTGTGGAGAAAGGAAAGGAAAACTTGGTATGCTAGTTGAAGAAAAGCTTGTACGGGATGAAGCAAGCACCTTGGAAATGGTCTCAGAAATTCGAGTCCTTCATGGTAGATCATGACTTCCACAATACGCAAGCCAACCACTATGTCTTCGTGAAGAGATATGATCCTTTTGTCATACGTTGACGACATGTTGATTGTTCGACAGGACCCGAAGAAAATTGGAAACTTGAAGAAGGCCTTGAGCAAGTCGTTCGTGATGAAGGATATGGGTCCAGTAAAGCAAATCCTGGGAATGCACATTGTCCGGGACAGGGCAAAGAAATTGTTGTGGTTGTCACAGGAAAAATATGTGACAAAGGTGCTCCAGAGATTCAACATGGAAAACGCGAAGCCGGTCAGCTCGACATTGCCGACAAACTGTGAGTTGTCCAAGAGACAATGTCCGAAGAAGAAAATAGAGAAGGTTGAGATGAGCAAGGTACTATACGCCTCAACAGTCGGAGGCTTGATGTACGCGATGGTCTGCACCAGGCTGGACATCGAATATGTTGTCCTAGTCGTTAGACGATATATTGTCATGGACGAGTAGGCGAGGCTCAATACAGAGAGAGAGAGAGAGAGAGAGAGAGAGAGAGCATAGATCAGAGAACAAGAACTGAATTATGCTTTCATAACTAGTGTTGTTCACCTTGACTAAGGCCAAGGTGAACCCCTGTATTTATACATGTTTGTGGGCTCTAAATGTAGTTCCATCTAGAGATTCATTTTCATGCACAAGCTTCTAGAGCTTTCTGGAAGCTTCTAAAATCTCCTACACGTAGAATAGATAATCTACAATATATTAAGGTAACATGACCATGTATTGGATGTCTTGGTTAAAACATATCGATTGATTATAATACAGTGGGTCAAGAGTTCGAATCATGACATGATTGTTGTCATTCGATGCCAACAAGAGTCTAGAATCTTGTCCACCTCATACTCCTTACCTGTGGAAAGCTCAATTGGGGGTGGAGGTGGAGAGTGTCTTCCAGGGATAGTGGATGGATGATGAGGTTCAAGAAGAGAGGCATGGAATACATTATGAATCCTGAAATGTGGAGGAAGCGCGAGCCGAAAAGTGGAGGGGTTGATATTCTCAATGAATCTACAGAAAGGCCCCAACTTCTTGTAGTCCAACTTTCCGCAAGCTCGAGTAGTGTCGACATGGCGACGTAAGAGCCAAACTTGATTACCAACTGCAAAGGTGGGTGTGGCTGAGCAATGTCGATCAGCTTGTGTTTTGTACCAATGCCTTGCAAGGATGAGCTCAAGGGAGAGGACTTGATGAATGTCGGCTAAAATACGAGCATGTGCTTCTGCTGACGAGTTGATAGAATTGCCAAGGATGGAAATACTAAAGTGAGGATGGAAACCATAGTTGGCGAAAAATGGGGTGACCCCAGTTGAACCATGTAGCGTATTATTATATGTGAACTTTGTTAGGGGTAGGAGGTCAATCCGATCATCTTGCTGGTAGCTAAGTGAGCACCGAAGGTATTGCTTGAGAATTTGGTTCACCCACTCAGGTTTGAGGATGATAGGACGAAGACAAATTCACTATAGTGCCTAGTGTTTGAAGGACTCGTCCCCAAAAACGAGAGACAAATTGGGGTCCGTAATCTAAGGTGACATCGTCCAGGACCCCATGAAGCCGCACCACATTTTTTAAAAATAGATCGGTTGTTGCTTCCACTGAAATAGTCTTTGCATAGGGGGAAAAATGAGCCATCTTTGTAAACCATCTACCATGACGAGCATTGTGTCATATCCGTGGACTAGAGGAAAGTCAGTGATGAAATCCATGGAAATTGATGCCCAAGGCCGGTTGGGAATGGGAAGTGGTTGGAGTAATCTATATGGCCTATGGTGGACGACTTTGGATCGAGCACAAGTACCACATGTCTTGATGAATTCCTTGACGAACATCCACAGTTGAGGCCACCAATATCCTCGTGAGATTAATTCGAGTGTCTTTGTAACACCAAAATGGCAAGCCAAGGGGTCGTCATGACACTTTTGGAGAACTTGAGTTCGACATCGGCCCTCCGGAACATATAAGAGTTGGTCTCGGTAAAGCAATCCCCCCTCGAATATGAAGCGATCAAGGTCTTCCTTGCTCTTGGGTTTAGACGGATTAGTAAGACCTTCCTTAATTGCATTAGAGAATTTGTCGATGGGAAGTGCTTTGGCTATCTCCTCAAGCAAAGAGTCGTCATGGAGCATGCATGTGGCAAAGAGTTGGAATTGATATGGTTTTAGCAAACATTGAGATTGTTGAGCATAGGCATCATCCCTTGGGCTCAACTCGAAATTCGAGCGTTGTGAAAGAGCATTGACGTTCATGTTTTGTGTCCCTGGTCGAAAGACAATTTCAAAGTCAGCATCGGGTTGGGATAAGATGGCACCAATGGCAAAGTCAAAGGCATCTGTTTCAACTTGAAAAGGCTTAGTGGGGTCGACATGAAGGAGGACTAGAGCCTGAGTAAAAACTTCCTTGAGTATGTCAAAGGCGTGTTGAGCAAATGGAGTCCATTGAAACGGCATCCCTTTACAAGTAAGCTCAATCAAGGGTTGGACTCTGACGGAGAACCCCTTGATAAATCGCTTATAGAAATTCGTGAAACCAAGGAACGATTGAACATCCTTTACTCGTTTTGGAATGGCCCATTCTTGGATAGTCTTGATTTTCCTTGGATCCATGGTGGTGCCCTGGGGTTAGATAAGATAACCAAGAAATTCTATGGAATTGCGATCAAACTCACATTTTTCTATCTTGGCATAGAGGCCATGCTCCCTGAGTTTCGAGAGAATCAATCGAACGTGGTGAGTATGCTCTTCAATGCTCGACGAGAAGACAAGAATGTCATCAAGGTAGATAACAACAAAGTGATCACGATATTCTCAAAATAAGTCGTTCATTATATGTTGAAAAACAGTTGGGGCATTGGTGAGTCCAAAAGGCATTACCTTGTAGTCGAAGTGTCCTTATCGCGTATGAAATGTTGTCTTCCATTCATCACCAGGTTTAATCTGAACCAAGTTGTATGCTTCCCCCCGCAAGTCAATCTTGGAGAAGACATGTGCACTACGAAGGCGATCGAGGAGTTGATCCTAGAAATCCTTAAGAGGTAACGAGATAAAGTTATATGGGCTTATTGGATATCATTGGTGTGCAAACCTAACAAATGTAGAAAAAAATTTTAAATGATAGGCACATTTATTTATTTTATATGTATCATAGAAGACACTCAACATTTAATTAATTTATGTTGGGGTTATGCCTCTAACTAGATCCTTTTCATCAAAGGTTCAAGATGATTGTGTGTTGTACAACATTCAATGGTTATTACTAAGTAAATATCTCACGCAAGCTAGAGTTTACATGTGTATCTCTTAAAGATTAAATTATTTTCAATAAGCACAAGTGCGTGCACACACACACACACTCGCTCATGCTCACAAGTGCGCACACAAAATCAAGTTCATACACATGGACAAATTACACACCTATATGTCATGTACCATGTAGTTACTATTCAATAATAGTGAATGGTTCATTTAATTTACTGTGATAAACATGAATCATTAACAACACTATACACCACTACACACACACATTCCTATTCAACTATGTCTATCCAATTACATGAATATGTGGCAATGAATGGATAGAATACCACTTATATTTCACATATTCATACAACTTATCATAACTTAACCAAGATTCAATGGAAAAAAATGAAAATGAGCTTATCATGGTGATACAAATTTAAGATTACAAGTACTATGGGGTTATTTGATTAAAAGAAACGAATAAGTACTTTTCAAAAAGTTATCATTTCCATATATGTACATATGGACACACACATGTTTACATGCAGTGCATATGATTTTAGATTCATCTATTTCAATCAGCAAGATTAAAAGAGAGATGAAACAAAGAAGAGTTGAATGAGCACTTATGGATGTATCTTTACATGTTCATGTACTTCTACATAATACATTTAATGGAAACACATACACGTAAACGATGAAAAAATTCATTGATATATATGAGCTGGATGTAACCAAGACTGTTCATAATAAATCAACACAACTTTTTTTTTCTCTTTCACGTAACAACTTTTCTACACTAAACTAAGGTTTAAACATGGGACATGAAATATCAGTACGTATGTTTTTTTCGTCTTTTACATAGCAACTTTTCTACGCTATAAACAAATCCTTACCAAGACAATAGGACCAGATGCCCATGTGAAAAACTAATCTCCACCATAACTTTTATGGCCAATTGAATCAATTCAAAATTCAAGTGAAAACATCAAATAATCAGAACACATAATGTCCTCGAGGCTTCACAACTTGCCTTGCTCTTTAGGTAGTTAGGGTAGACAAATATAAATCTTGGAAGTCATATCATGCCAGAATCAAGAAAAATAACTCGTCACAAGGGACATTAATTAGCTCTATATTCACATTCCCAAAAAGAAATTCATGTTCGTTGATCAAAATCTGAATTGCATTAAACTCTTAATAAAAAAACTTCAAGAAACACCTTAATAAAATATGCCCTACTTGAAGATGTGATTTGCTTGTTACAATAAGAACATAAGACATCTCTCATGAAGTATTGTGGCCCCACTCAAAACTGTCCTCACAATTACAAAGGAACTTAATCTTTATATTACACCTCCACGGCTGGCCTTTGTGAATGAAAGATATCTTGAGGACAATGAATGATTCCAGACATTACGTCACCAAGTTTATTTCGATTTATTTGGTCAAATCATCCGAAGTTCATATTCACCAGCAGTTGTGATATATCGTACCCATGGTAATGCCTGATACCCACTCTTTTCAATGATCTTAAGATACCTTACCTGCACAATTCATAAATAGCTGGCATTGATTAAACTAAACACAAATAAATTCCTATTTTAAGGTTTTGGTCTGAAAATCACGTCTCTTTCTGTTCTTCTTTCCTCAATTCATGTAGCAACACAAGATAGCAGAGCAACTGTGTATGTGCTTCAAGGTTATTCACTGTAACTAATCAAAAAGTAGAGCCCAGATGGGATTATTTTCAATGGTTCACTAAACATTTAAGAGTAATGTGAATGTATCACCACTGAATATTGTGTGATTTTTACGTAAGATAGCAAAAAAGAAAAAGAAGTGAAATTGACACCAACAGATGTCTACAAGGCTGTTTAATGATCAAATTCCCTCACCATGAAGTCTAGAGTATTCTGGTCTTGTAGAGGCATTTGCAATTGCAAGCAAGAACTCACTGAATGTGCCCTATTTATTGGTTCTCTTTATGGATAAGACTTTCAGAGGATGTAGTTGTCCAATGCACAACTAAGAAATAAAAAATATAGTAGGATTTGCACAAATATAATGGGTCCTGGAATTGAGACACCAAATGGCATTCAGGGAGCATAGTTTTCCTTCACTCGGAACCATGGGTACTAGCCATCTCAGAGAAAACCATATATGTGTAAATGATCACTAGTCTCACATATCATGGTGACCATCAGCTTTCTTGGGATATGCAAACAGATCAATGATTCAATGAAAACTAGACAAGCAATCACATCAATAGTCTATTTCATTGGAATACATATTTGACAAAATCAATGGAATCTGTTATTTCACTTAATGATCGGATGATGTTTCTTAACTGGTCCAAAGGACAGCAAAGAATGGACAAAAAGAGTTGAAATAGAGAGGATTAATCTTTAAGACATTTGGCAAGCAACAAGCACCCAAACAAAATCCAAGTAGCATTAATATCATATCTCTTCTCTATGGCAAAATTATTTTGATGTGTTGGCAAGAAAAATGAGGGGGGATGAATTACAAGTTTCCAAAATGTTGGTTTTACCTGAATTCCAGACACTGTGAAGTAAGGAATTTCAAATTTGACCCGTATAGGTGGATGCTTTTCAGGTGTGGTCTCCTCAGCTGCAATGCTTGGAAGTCCAAACTGAGCTCTTAATAAATAGTCCTGCAGAGGCCATACGAAGATATGTCACTTAATTATTACAAGGTAGGTTGATTGTGCCAATGTTCATAAACCTACTTTTCCACCAGGAAAGGATTTGATCCTCCATATCAATGCTTCTTTCTCAGGAGCATATACAGCTGACCCCATTGATGTCCGGACAGACGGAGTTGTCGCATCTGAGGAGACTGGAAGTTCAATCTCCACATTTGTGGCTGTACTGAAAGATGTAAGATATATTAATACGTCAATCCATTATAACATCATAGTGGCTCAAATTATCATTTATTAGGGTATGACTGCAGCACCATTATCTATACAATCATAAACCCAAACAATAACAAAAACTCAGAAGTGAACTCAACTTTACATCCTCCTCACCTCCGCTCTTTGAATTGACTTCGGGCTTTCACTGTATACTCAACACGACTTCTCGAGTGCCTTTCAACTTGAGCTTCAACCCAAATTAGAGGTTTCACCTGCATATCAATAAAGAACCCAACTGATTTATGCTCCTAAAGCTTCCAGATGAGAGGTTTTTTCCTGCATATCAACAAAAATTTAGTCTTTAAAACAACTCAAAACTCCTTGTAAGCTTCACCTGAGTATTCAAACGATATGTCATCAGATCAAAAGATCCATCTGGAGGGATAAATGAGATTGTTCGATCATTCTCAAAGCGTGCCAGACGCACACACCTACAATGGAACACGAAAATTTATGACTTTCACCACACCAGAAATACCCATCCTTTGACCATCTGAAGGTTTCAAATTACATACTGATGAAATTTGATGTCATCAAGATCAATCGCCTTCCCCTTAGTAGAGCGTCCTTGTGCCTCCAATAACACTCTATCGTTGAGACCCAGCTTGCACTCTGGCATTCCACTAGAAAATTGCACCAAAAGAATAATTCTCATTATCTCAATATTCTTCACATAGTTTCCCCAACAGAAGGTAAAAAGCACTCCATTTTATTACCTGAGATATGTCCTCATCTTCAATGCCCCCACTACATCAGATCTTACAACTTGCCCATTGCTATTGACCAAAATGTTCACACTCTCAACAACATCTAAGAAAACCTGGTAAAGGGCATAAAACTATAAAATGATAAAACTAAAGAGAAAACCACGACCAGTGAAGGATAAGGAGTACCTCATTCTTCTTGTAGCGAATGCCTTCACTTC
This sequence comes from Azolla caroliniana, assembly GCF_043228905.1. Taxonomy (NCBI): domain Eukaryota; kingdom Viridiplantae; phylum Streptophyta; class Polypodiopsida; order Salviniales; family Salviniaceae; genus Azolla; species Azolla caroliniana. The sequence continues at coordinate 7,888,616 of NW_028230452.1, forward strand.
TCCAAGAGACTGCATTTGTGACAGCCATTGGAGGACGCTGAGTTACTTCCATCTTGTATGCATCTGTCTTTATGAACTCGCTTAAAATCTTTGCTTCCGTAAATTGTGGATAACCAAAATCCATCATTTCATCTAAAAGTTCATACTTCAAATTGAGATACCAAACGTAATTAGTTTTAATATATTTATCATGGAAAACAAGAAACTATAAAAGCTTTCCATAGACACAGATTTATAACATAATAACAACACTTAAGCATAACTTACCACAACCACAAAGTTGTCTCGCAATGATTCCTCTTCAAGTTCCTCAAAGTAATGCTTCAAGACCTGAAAATTTGAGACTTGAAGAGTTATCTTTTCACATTGAAAGTAAATCAAAATATTACATTTTCAACAAAACTTTTACTCACGTCAATAACCCGATGCAAAAATAGCAAAAGACTTGCAGCATTGCAATTTTGCCTTGCTGCTATCACTACATAAACATTGTTATACTGAATATACATATATGTAACACCATCTTCCAAAACAACAGGATCATGTGAGGCTGGATCCCCCTGGTAACAATGTTCATGATGTCAGTACAAGAATCAATAGAATTTGTTGCTTATTGCTTAGTTATATGTTGTTCATCATTAAGAAAGATTTAGCATTTTTACTTGCACCCAAGAAAAAGAGAAAAGTACTGGTTACATGATATATATCAGATGGAATAGGCAATTTAATGGGATGAAAGGGGTAAGTAGCTAGATTATAGATTGCTACCAAAACATGGCCATATATTATCATATTATCAAGCCAATGCTATTTACATATACATCGGCAGAGAATGAGCTACAAAAGATAGGTCTTACTGACATTTTTCAAGGAAAATTTCAAAGATGGTGTATCACAAGTTCTAGGGCTTCCGATAGTCTTACTGTGTTTTAAATAAGAATAATCAGCTAAATTTCAAATTGGTACCAAAACATAGCATATTATTAAGCCAATACTATGTGTCTATACATTAATCATAGAGAATCAGCAACGAAAGATAGAATCTGTGACAGTTGCAATATCAAGTTTCAACGATGGTGACAGGCTACATCACGCATTTTAAATCTTGAGTGTGTAGCACTCTTAGTGCCTTCTGAATAGGAGTAATTAGCTAAGTGTCAGAATTCTACCAAAAAACAACCATTTATAAGCGTATTGGTAAGCCAATGCTATGTATCTATACATTAATAATGGAAAAATGAGCTATAATGCATACCACTCTGTCAATGAGTTTTGAGAAAAATTTCTCCACTTGACTGGCACTAACATCTCCTCTATAGTCTTTCAAAATCAAAACGTGCCCTTTCATATCTAGGAGAAACAAAGCTGATGCTGCACCCGACATTTTGAAGAAATGCTCGCAACACTAAATCCTTATGTATATCATTGAAATAATACCTGCATAGTGCATTTTGATAATCATTGTTCATCCTCAATGATTTTTGTGATTATTACAAAAAACTTTTACACCAGTGTGATTAGTGAAGTTTATTAATTCTCTGTTACAAAAAAACATCCTCTTCTGTGTCATCATAACATCTTCATATTGGATATTAACACATCATTCAATAATCACAGAAGCATATAAACCCTCCTATTTATCAGAGTTTCTTTTTTAAATCCAATGCTACTAGTTTCAACTCTTTGTTGTGGAAAATGAATTTATAAAATCAGTTTTTTGGGAGGAAAGTGTTAGTTGAATGTTAATGGGCAGCTATCAAACTCAAAATATGAATGCTTTCTCAGGTACCATATCATTAGACCCTTCTTTCTAGACTTGAAACCATGAATTTAACGATATACCCTTTCCAAACCTCCTGTACAGCCATCGTCTCATAGATCACGATCGGTCATCTGTGGACATTAAAAACTTATCTATCTCTCCAATTAAAGCACTCATCAATATATTATTTCCCACATCCATCATCAAGAATGTAACTTTCCTATGACTCCTTTATAGCTTAATTACACTGACGTAGCAACATTTGTACATGAGGACATAAACTCAAATGTTCTTTGGACCAGCATGAAAATAAAAAGATAAAAAATGTAGTTTTCTGCTACAATTCATCACAGTGGTGTAGCAACATTTGCACATACATAACAATGATATGCACTCATATTTTCTCCGGATCAGCATGAAAATAAATAGAAAGGCAATTTCTGCTACAATTTCATAACAGTGATATAGCAACAGCCATTGGAACTGTTCATAATAGTGGCATAGCATCATCCACACCACCATGAAATAGGTACTACAAAAAGAAAATTTTGTGCTACAGATTCAGAACACCACAATGGAAATATTCAAACATAACGTGGAGATAACTCAAATCGTCTTGGAACCGGTGTGAAAATCAACAAATGAAATTAAATGTCTGCTTCAAATATATTCATACAACTTTTTCTGTGTTAACTCTTAACCAGATTGAATACACCGACATAGCAGTCGTTGTAAATAGCAATAACATCACTCAAATGCTTAACAGGTCACTGTGAAAACAAACAAAGCAGAAAATTTTCATTCCATCTTTCTGTTTTAATACTTAACTAGACTGGCGTCACAGCATTCATACATAAGAAATCTATCACTCGATGTTCTGAGGAGCATCATGAAAATAAACAAAAGAAGAAGTGCATTTTCTTCGTACAATTTTCATAGATCACTCAAGACGACCATGAAACTAAACAAAAAGAAGGAGAATAAGTCAAATTTCTGCTACAACTTTCAAGTGACTTTTTCTCTCCTAAGCAGGTGAGAGAGCACGAGGGAGAGAGAGATCTATTGATACAGAAAGATGTACAAATGGCAGATTTCTTTCTATCTCTTTTCCTAAATGTGATTGTATGGTATACAACATTACAGATACAGAAAATATCTTTCTCTCTGCGTGTGCGTGTGTGTGTGTGTGTGTTATGAAGCTACTTCTGGAAGCATAGCATTCAGCTCCAACATTCGTACGTAATTTGAGACTTTGAATCAACGAGCAATTACAGAGAGGAGGAAGGAGGATACCTTGATCGGATCGGATCTGAACTGATCTGATCTGTGATGGTCTGGTCTGGTCTACTCTCTCGATGCCGATCCGCTCACAGAAGAACAATCCTGTTGTTGTGTACACAAACAAACACAACTTGGGAGAGAGAGATAGGGACAGACAGACAGAGAAAGACAAAGAGAGAGAGAGAGAGAGAGAGAGAGAGAGAGAAATTAAAGTTAAGGGGTCATGAAATTGCTGCTGTGCAGCTTCTTCTTCTTCTTCTTCTTCTTCTTCTTCTTCAAGTGTGTAAGTGTTTGTTTGTGTTGTGTTTCTCCAATCTCCAAAACTCACACTACACTTGGGAGTTGGGTTGGATGGATGGGTCTCTCTCTCTTCATTCATTCTCTCTCACATACAACTCTCTCTCTCGATCTCGATCTCGATCTCGAACCTTTTTGCTCTTTGTGGGTTGTTGTTGTTGTTGCTGCTGCGTCTTTCTCTTTCTCCTCCCCCCTCGTCCACCCCGCGCTCCAAGGACTAGACTTTGGCAATCGAAAATCCCTCACTTTCTCCTCTCCTACATCGGTCATGCTTCCCCACCTGAAGTTTGGGCGCAGCCCAGGAATAACGAGATTATTCCGAAATTCGCGCGGCGGTGTTGGAACCAGCCATCGAATTATTGGGTATATCCAAAAACATCATCGAATTCTCTGTCGATGGGGGGATTTTGAGAGCATCACCTTTCTTCTCCCCTCATTGACAATGAACAAACTCGCCTCCAATGTGAAAACGGAAGTCTGAGGGTATCTTCTTCATTTGGATGGTTGCCCCACCTCCCCCCCCCCCCCCCCAAAAAAAAAAGCAAAATGGGAATATGCACACATCACCACTCAATGCGTCTTTCAAATGCCAAGGTATTATGGAGCTTCCTTCAGTTAAGCTAAGGTGCACTTGGTATATATATCAATGCTACTTGCTTCACTCGCATACATGCAATTAATGTGGTCAAATGCAAGATTGCCTTTGAATTTCAAGAAGCAATGTGGATGGTGGTCCATTGAAGTTTATATCAAGTGATGACTCATTGTATAAGGTGGATGCTCTTGTCACATGTCAAGCATCTAAATCCAATGAAATTCCTCATTGGACATAACGTCATAAGTTGTTCAAATATGCATATCAAATGTATTGGTTAATAAGGGTTTGGTTGATATGTTGTGTGTTTTCCCCTAAGCACCCTTTATGTGTGTTTCTAAAGGCATCAAAATGAAGAAATTCAAGGTTGTGAAAAATAGGAAAAACTATGTGATCATGAAAATAGACCTTGCTACACAACAAGATACCAATAGTGGACAACAATCGGATTTTTAACACATTGTGATATTATAAATGAGAGTAAGAACTCCATCTTGTTACTAAGAAAACAAAGTTTTGTATGATTCCAATTGCATCCATCTAAATTAATTGCATGTGCTCACAAGATTGGCCACTTATTCATATGCATTTAAATTCCAAGAGTTCTTTATAAATTTCAATGGAGGCCATTTACGCTAATGGAGCACATTTGTTCCATTCATAGATGTCCATTGGCATTAGTAATCAATATTGTTCATAAGATTCTTTGGAAGCACTTGTTGGCTTGGGTTTGCATATCAATTCTATGACTACTTGTGCATTTTTAAACGTTTGATGCATCGTTACAGCTTCTCAAGTTTCATGGTCTATCTAAATTTTCCTTTCCCTTGCTCAAAAACTCCAACCATTAACTTGTGACAAGTAGTTTTTTTCAAAGTCTATGCATGTTGATTGTACTTTCATATTATTGGGATTAGCTTTGCAAATGTGATCGATGATGTGTATGCAAAAGTTCCTTGTAGAGTTCACACAATGATTTACAATCTCAAAGATTTACCAATAAATTACCATGTGAGCTAGATGATAAGAGACAATACCCTCTAAGGCTTACTGTGTGCAACAAAAATTCAAGCTACAACTTTTGCTTCAACAATTAGAAAAAAATGTGGAATAGATAAGGAAAATTTATTGAAATCATCAGTGATCACATGCATGAAGTTTGTCTAGAACTATGAAAGATGAAAGTTGAACGCAATGCATCTTACATTAAGGTGACATTTAAATGTGACTAGTTGTTCCAAGTTCATTTATAATTATCTTGGGATAACTAAAATAAAGACTTGATAACTCAATCTTGGAACTGTAAAAATTTATTGCAAAACCAGGATCCAATCCTATGTGCCAAAAATAGAAATCAAGTTCTAGGAAAGCACAATCTAATTTCTTCCTTGCAAGGTGGATTTGTGGGGGCCTATTAGGCCCAATTCTCCCTTCTTGTCATACAGCTATGCATGACCCTTTGAACTCTAAAAGATACTTAAGTCATTACTCTAATTTCATACAATTTACATTGCATACATTATGTAAATGTGAATCAATAATTTATAAAGATTCTAAGAATTTATCAAATAACACCTGAAACAGAATAGAATAGAACAGATTTTTTATCTTCTACGAGGAGCCCATGTTTTCATCGTCCATGAATAGAAATGTTATAAAGGACATGAATGAAAAAAATGTCATGCTACTCCATTCTCAGACCCCTAATGCATATATAGGAGCTTTCAAATTGCTTGGAAGAAGCATCACTTATGACACAATGTGAATCAAATGGCATTATCTATATGGACACAATGTAGATTTATCGCACATATATACACAATGTAAGATATACCATGAACATACCATGTATAGATATACAACAAATTCCATTTGACAGACTCAAGGCGCACAGGATAATCCAATCAATAAAGAACAAAGAAGACTTGAATGATTCTTTTGCAGTTTCTTCTGATTTTGCTGTGTTTAATTGATAGAAATCTTCCACTAATTGCAACACATATTAAACAGGACTTTGAGGCATAATGGGCAAAGAAACTCATATATTGGTAAGATGACAAACATGATTTGTCCATTTTTCTTATTCAGTAGTTTTTACCACAATGAATTAGACTTCCAGCACCGAGAAAGAGACCGAATATAGCAGCACTTCCAAGGGTGTTTTGTCCTATCATGCGCAATTTCAGCAATCCAGGAACCTACAAAGAAAATGATAGAACCCATACAATCAGAATATAATATTATCTGTTTCTAATTGTGATAGATGTTACGAAGGGAAAACAGACTAGTTCCAGTGCCATCTGTATTTGTATCATCATGCAATGCTTTTTGAATCACATATTTTAACTAATTGAATCATCACATGAGAGGACTATCCTATATCCCTATAAATGCATTGTGAGTATGTTGCCACATCCCAATGCACATCATAGATGCTTTAGAATCCAGATCAATATCTGTAAATAAAATCTTCGGGAACCAGCAAGTTTTTCCTTTCATGCATGCATCATGGTAAAACAGGAAAATATAAGAAAACACCAAAAAATGTAATTGAGAGTTTATATATTTATGTTCGATGTCATTACTGTAATATAATTTTAAACTAACCTTCTTACTGCACACTCATCTACCAACCAACTGTTACTAATACAAAATATACTTCGCTAGAACAAGAAATAACAAGTGCATTGTTTAGTTTGGGAGAATAAATCTATACCTTATATCTAACAGCCTCAAATGTTCCATAGACAGCACCTGGGAATTGAAACATGCAAACAATTAAAAAAAATAAAACTTTTCCATGAAGAGACTAACAGGAATAAATTAGAACAAGTAAGCTGAAAGAAATTGTGCCACCTAAATTGTGATTGAGATATCAATCATCAGTTGAGTGATATAAAACATATCAACTACATGCTAAAGCACAATCTACAGTTTGTCTTTATACAATATGTAAGAGACTTTAGACATTTCCACAATTTTCAGGTGTCACTGAATTGAAATTCTGAAATTCAGATGTATAAACATGACAGTTCTAATATACAGCTCATGGTTTTTAACATTTCAGTTGCATACAAGCAGTTGATTCCTACAAAACTTGCACCAACATTCGAAATTTTTTCAATAAGACAACAAGTCTTCCCTTATAATTACTGATTGCGTTCAACATCATGAATCATTAACTTCACGATGAAGCCTAAATGTTTTCTGTGTAGTAGTCATATTTTTGGTAAAGCATTGAGCTATGTTTGGTTAAAGCATTAAACATCTACAAGCCCAACACAGATTTGCAATTGTATGAGAGCCTTTCAAAGTAAAATTGGTATTTCCTCAAAGATTGTGTAGTGCAGCAGCTATACCTTCTGCTACCGACCATATAACTTCGCTCTCAGCACTATATGGCTGTACCTTTTTAGTGCAAAACCCCCAAAAAATACCCAGATCATATGTGATAAACGGTCAATTTGTCATTAAGTTAGAAATTCTGCTTGTGTCAAAATGGCAACTTTAAAATCCATACATTATATCTATTTGGAAGGGAAAAGTACATAGAACTAAGTAGAGGTAATCAGACGGGTGGGTCCTTTTAGTCGGAAGTCTAGCAATCTAAAATCCACATCCCACATCAGCATCTCCACATCCAACATCCAACATTTAACATCATGAATTTAAGTCCTTTGCACAGTGATCTTGGGTGACGTGAGATTTACGTGGGTGATATGTTTTCTCATAAATTGTCCAAATATCTCAACAAATAAATGTCCAAGTTCTCTTCTTGTACATTTCCACTGGTTTATTCAACCAAGTGAATAGAGCAGAGTCACAAAGAGAGCTGTGTGTAATCTTACTGAGTGCAGAAACCTCTCTGTCTCCCTGTGTGTAGTTGAGATAAGAAGAAAGAGTGGAAGGGGAGTTATATGAACTTACCGATGGCACCTCCGACAGTTGCTCCCATGGCTACACCAGCAACCACTCTCGTCAGGCAACTGTCACGCGCCATGGCTTCTTCTAGGGTTTAACACAAAGAATACGGACATATATGTAATGTATGATAATAATGTATGTATGTATGTATGTATGTACATATATAAGCTCGTGTCTATGTGCTACCAAATCATATGGAGGCCTGGCTAGGCTCGTGACCAGCCAGTGTTGGCCAAAGTTTATAACCCTTACCGGAAATTTTCTTGTTGCTTATGATCCTAACCGGAAATTAAAAAATTTAACCGGCCACTTTCTTACTAGTGATAATATCAACCGAAACATGCTAAAAAACTTTTTTTAGAACAAGATGAGGTAGCAACATAGATAAAAGGACATTATATGAAGCAAATATGTCCTTCCTCCCCTACCCTATGTATGATGCAACCATATGGGCTTTAAGACGCCCCATGTACATATGGACATAGAGAGTCCACAATCATTATGTTGTCCTAGATAATATATATCAAAGTATCCACTTCCACATGAGATCATTTGAGTTCAATTGACAAAACCCTCCCTCCTTGACAATAGAAGCATAATTTGTTCCATCAGTCCAAAACAATTACCGATACCACTAAACCCTTACACATATTGGTTATTAACATTTTAGTCCAAACTTTTTTATTGGCTAGCTCTCACAAATGTGAAAAAGGTCAAGGCAAAAGAATGGTATTAAAAAGAAAAACAAATATACAAAAGCTAAACATGTGGATATTGATATTTATGTGATCAATTTAGGAAACTAGCATACATATTATTTTTCATTCACTACAAAATGAGCAACTATGCAAGATAATTAATCCTTAGCCTCATGATAATAAAAACTATAGAGGCTAACCATGAGACAATCTATTAAGAATGTCATGCTCTTGCAATAATCGAAAGGTGCATCCTTTTCCTTCTCCTTGCAATGAAGAAAGCCACCTCACTAAAATGGAAACATGGTGAGAAATGATTTCCATGATCTCGTGTTGGTATGGCACATAAGCCTTATCTCCTTCTACACACAGTCTTTGTTGTCATTGTCATGATAACACTCACATCATGCATCAAAAGGATCATGACACTCACATTATGACTCGAAAGGATTTAAACCCACGACCTTGTTGTACACATGTCAAATCCTTAACCATTGTATTAATATTCTTATATGTATAGTCTCTAGAATATGAAATCTAATATCATAGGAATATTCTATATTACTCTACATTCTAGAATGACCTAGAATATTCTAGAGTGTTCTATACCACTAGAACCTTCTAGAATACTCTAGAGATCTTCTAGATTACTCTACATTCTAGGATAACCTAGAATATTCTAGAATGTTCTCTCTTACTTATAAATAGGGATCTACCACCCATCCCAAACCTAAATTGGTTCAACGCCATTTTGTAGCCTACTCTTTGTAATCCATTTTACGCTTCAATATAATAATTCTCTTTCAATTATCTCTCTATCTCTCTATCTCTTTTTCTCTTTTTCTCTCTTTCTCTCTCTCAGTCTTGACAGTTTGAACCAATTTTTTTCCTTTCATCTCTTCGTCTTCCACAAATCCTAACAAGTTCTCTTCTTCCTTCTCCTCTCCTCTCGTAAGCTATGGAGTCCGTGAGCAAACAAGAATACATGCGTGTTCTTTCTGAGCTCGACATGCTCATGAATAAATTTGTGGCATTAGAGCATGAGAATCAAAGGCTACTTGGAGATCTACAACACGTGAGCGCCGAAAAAGCTCAACAATATGAAGAGTTATCACAGCGGGTTCATCAACTCGAGGCGACTATATTGTCATTACGTGAGCAAGCGCCGGGGGCTCAAAACTCCCCTAGAGAGCCAAAGATCAGCCTCCTTGCCAAGTTTGATGGTACGAGGTCTTTATTTCGAGGCTTTTTGAATCAAGTTCGTCTAGTTATTCAACTACATCCCAATCGGTATCCAACTGATGCTGCTCGTGTGGGATTAGTGGGAACTTTGCTATGCGGTACAGCGTTAACATGGTTCGCACCACTTCTCGAGAAGAAATCACCATTGCTGGAGGATTTCAAGGCATTTGTTAAAGAGTTTCAAGCTAGTTTCGGAGACACTGACAACACTAGGACAACGATAAACAAGATTCGAAGGCTCCGACAAGGAGATCGTCTCGCGTCGTCTTATGCAGCCGATTTCCGTCTCTTGGCATGCGATATCCCTTGGGATGAGGCAGCTTTAATGGATCAATTCCGCCAAGGTTAGAGAAATGATGTCAAAGATCTTCTTCTTACTTTCCCTGAAGATCCGCAGTCACTTACAGAAGCCATTAGTCGAGCTGTGCGATGTGATAATCGCCTATTTGAGCGACGTTCTGAGCGCCAACAAATGTTACGCCGCCAACCTGAGCAGACTTATGCTTTCGTAGTTGCAACGCCTCCACAAGTTTCTAGACCCATTACAAGGGATGGCCCAACTCCGATGGAAATAGAGTCAACACAACGTCGTGGGCCGTTATCAGATGCTGAGAAGCAACGACGTCGAGCGCATCGCCTCTGCCTGTATTGTGGCGGTCCAGGACATATAGCTGTAAATTGTCCACATAAACCTAGGCGTCAAGTATACCAAGTAAGTGCCCATGAAAACCCTACATCGAGTTCTATTGTTACTTCTAATAACATAAATAAGCCTCATAGTCCATGCCATGAGAATAGATTCGATGTCTTGAGTCAATTAGACGATGTGTTAAACGAGTAAGTCCGGCCAAAATAGGAGCCATTTGGCTGGACCATCCTAGCTATGTAGAGTTAGTTCCTACTCGTGGTTCCATTTCATCAAATCAAGTGAGTCGAGTTTTTTCAGCACAAGTCGAGCTTACCACATCTACATGTCATCGAGTCCTAGCCTCTGCCCTTCTAGATTCTGGAGCCAACTCTTGTTTCATGGATCGTGAATTTGCCTTGTCACAAAACATCCTCTTGAATAAGCTTCCCAGCCCAGTAGTCGTAGGAGTCATTGATGGACGTCCCATAGCATTAGGAGATATAGTCGAGGAGTCCGAGCGAATTAGGATAGTTCTTGGCAATTTGGCAAGCATAATCTCTTTCAACATTATTTGTAGTCCGGAACACCCAATAGTTCTAGGTCTCCCCTGGTTTGAACTCCATAACCCGAAGATTGATTGGATGAAAAGAACAATTGCGGAGACCCGGGAAAAAAGCACAAACCCTGCATCCCTCTCTCCTACATGTGATAATAGATCCCCGGAGTTATCGCCCATCTCTTTACGACAGTTGTGGGAGGAAGGGGGGAACGAGGCCATGTTTGTCTTCGCAATAATAGCAACTCCATCATCCACTTCATGCGAGGCGGATATTAAACTACCAGAGAAATACAAGGAGTTTTCAGATGTCTTTGATAAGGTGAAGGCCAATACATTGCCGGAGCATCGGCCATACGACTGCCCTATTGACTTACAACCAGGGAAAGAACCTCCATGGGGCCCAATTTATAATCTCTCCCCTGTAGAGCTAGAAACTTTGCGGGAATATATTGATGAGAATCTGGCAAACGGATTCATTCGGCATTCTAGATCCCCTACTGGTGCACCTATCTTCTTCGTTAAGAAGAAGAATGGGACTCTTCGGTTGGTCGTGGATTATCGAGGGCTAAACAAAGTGACTATCCGAAATAGATATGCTCTACCATTAATCCTGAATCTTTTGGAACGTCTCAGTGGTGCAAAATATTTCACGAAGTTGGACCTTCACGGAGCATATAATCTAGTTCGGATTCGCCCGGGGGATGAATGGAAAATAGCTTTCCGCACCCGCTATGGACATTTTGAGTATACAGTGATGCCATTCGGTCTCACGAATGCACCTATTGTTTTCCAACATATGGCGAACGATATTTTTCAAGATTTTCTTGATATCTTCACTATAGTTTACCTAGATGATATTTTAATCTACTCAAAGACCCAAGAGGAGCATGATGAACATGTTCGTCAGGTACCGCGTCGACTCCGAGAATATGGTCTCTACGCAAAATTAGAAAAGTGTAGTTTCGGCCAAAATCAAGTGGAATTTTTGGGGTATGTTGTATCGTCAAATGGTATTGCTATGGACCCCATGAAGGTACAAGCAATTTTAGAGTGGCAAACGCCCCTTTTAGTGCGTGACGTGCAATGTTTTCTCGGGTTTGCAAATTTTTATCGAAAATTTATTAAAGATTATTCCAAGGTTGTGCTTCCGCTTACTTAGCTCACACATAAAGATCGACCATTTATATGGAGTTCAGATGCAGCCCAGGCATTCGAAAGCTTAAAACGAGCATTTACAACGGCACCTATCTTAGCACATGTCGACCCAACAAAACGCTTCATCCTCGACGCCGATGCATCCGATTTTGCACTAGGGAGTGTCCTCTCGCAAACTGGAGATGATGGACAACTACACCCTATCGCCTTTCATTCACGAAAGTTCGAAGCTGCAGAGATCAACTACGAGATCCATGACAAAGAGCTTCTTGCAATCGTGGATTCGTTTCAACAATGGTGACATTTCCTAGAAGGTTCTTCTCAGCAGATCATTGTCTACAATGATCATAAGAACCTGACTTATTTCCAAAATGCTCAAGTCTTGAGTCGGCGACAAGCCCAATGGGCACAAATTTTGACTCACTTCGATTTTATCATCATATATCGCCCTAGGATGCAGCAAGGCAAAGCAGATGCTCTTTCTCGGCGCTCTTATATGGAACTTCGTCCAGGGGAACTTGCATTTGAGCATCAAAAACAAATCCTTTTGGGTCCTAATTGATTACGATTAATGGTAGTTAACGCCATAACAACTCTTGAAAATTCCACTCTTCTTTATTCCATTCGAGATCATATGGCCACTAATGATTTCGCCAAGGATGCTTTGGATCATATCGTCCCGGATCGTGCTTCTTGCTCACGGTCGAAAAATCCTCGTAATGACTATTGTCAGTTCTATTGGCATGGTGGTTTTCTATTTCGACAAAATTTATTGTATGTTCCTGATGGTCCCCCACGACTACAAGTTTTGCAACATTGCCATGACTCACCAATGGCTGGTCATTTTGGAGTTCACAAGACTCTAGAATTAATTTCTCGACGCTATTGGTGGCCTCGCCTTCGTCATTTTGTTGAGGAGTATGTTCGGAGTTGTGATATATGTTGTCGATCAAAGAATCCTTGTCACCGACCCTATGGCTTACTACAACCACTTCCCATTCCGGAAACTCCTTGGAAGTCTATATCCTTGGACTTCATTACTGATCTCCCAGTTTCAAAAGGTTTTGATGCAATTCTCACAGTGGTTGATCGATTTACCAAAATGGCACATTTCTTGCCATGTACAAAGTCGATTACTAGTTAGGAGGCGGCTGATCTCGTTATGCGGGAGGTATTTAAGCATCATGGTCTACCGGATGATATTATTAGTGATCGTGGTCCACAATTCATCTCAAAGTTTTGGAAGCACTTGTTCAAACTTCTCCACATTTCAGTTAAGCTTTCTTCGGGCTATCATCCTGAAACAAATGGCCAAACAAAGCGTACCAACCAGACATTGGAACAATATCTTCGTTGTTTCATCAACTATCAACAAGATGATTGGGTTGCTTTTTTGCACTTGGCGGAATTCACTTACAACAACTCAGCCCATTCTTCTACAGGATATTCCCCATTTTTCGCAAATACGGGCTATCATCCTCGGTGGACGATGAATGCGCATCCAGAAGTTCCTACCAACCCTGCTGCCGAGGATCGTCTTAGTCGCCTCCAAGAAATTCAAGCTAACATTCTCCACAATTTGCACGATGCTCAATTTACACACAAGAGGCTTGCCGATCGTCATCGTCTAGACTCCTCAAAAAAGTTCCGCATTTGGGATCATGTATGGCTTCTCCAACACAACATCAAGACCACTCGACCTTGCAGTAAATTGGATTACCAACGTTTTGGCCCTTACATGATCACTGGTAAGATAAGTGATGTTGCATTTCGTCTTGCCCTCCCTCCGCACATTCATTTTCATCCGGTGTTTCATGTATCCCTTTTGGAACCTTATACTACAAGTTCAATTCCGGGCCGACTTACGACACCCCCACCACTTGTCGAGTTCTTGGACGGGCCTGAATTTGAAGTTGATGCCGTTCTCGATTCTAAAATCGTGTGCAACAAGCTGTATTACTTAGTTGATTGGCTAGGTTATACCCCTAATGATCGAACTTGGGAACCTGCCGCAAATCTTTCCAATGCATTTCATCGCCAATATCCTTGTAAACCAGGTCCTAATACAAACCCTACGACCCGTGAGACGTGTCGTCGAAGAAGGGGGATAATGTCATGATAACACTCACATCATGCATCGAAAGGATCATGACACTCACATTATGACTCGAAAGGATTTGAACCCACGACCTTGTTGTACACATGTCAAATCCTTAACCATTGTATTAATATTCTTATATGTATAGTCTCTAGAATATGAAATCTAATATCATAGGAATATTCTATATTACTCTACATTCTAGAATGATCTAGAATATTCTAGAGTGTTCTATACCACTAGAAACTTCTAGAATACTCTAGAGATCTTCTAGATTACTCTACATTCTAGGATAACCTAGAATATTCTAGAATGTTCTCTCTTACTTATAAATAGGGATCTACCACCCATCCCAAACCTAAATTGGTTCAACACCATTTTGTAGCCTACTCTTTGTAATCCATTTTACGCTTCAATATAATAATTCTCTTTCAATTATCTCTCTATCTCTTTTTCTCTCTTTCTCTCTCTCAGTCTTGACAGTCATCGACATTCCTCTGCTTTCCCAAGTTGACCCCTCAAGTCATTGTCAATGGAGGTATGAAGCTATGAAAGAAACCATGTGCAATTGCCATTGGTTCCCACATGATAATACAAGTTTCCTTTCATTTACTTATCTAGGTCTCAAGCATAAGCCGTTCACATTTGATATTTTCCAATTAATCTTATTGTATTTCGTTGTCGATTTAAGGACTTTCAGATAAATATATTAGATAAAAAAACAAAGAATGGCAGCCCAAACCTACAATATATCCATCATACATCTTAAATGTCCAATAGAAATCAATCCTCTTGCACACAATGTTTATGATTTTGTATATTATTTGTGTGCAACAGAAGTTTTCCTAATGCAACAGAAATGCTACCGGTATCACATCCACCAAAGATGTCTTTCCATCATTTTGACCCAATTAAGGAAAGCTCCATTTCCTGCTGGAAGAAAAAGGCGCATTTATCCAATAAAACTCTCTCTCTCTCTCTCTCTCTCTTTTGGTAAAAGCACACAATTATATTAATTGTATGTAAAATCCACTTAGTTACAACACTTCTTAGTCTCCTCTACCTATCATATGCCTATGTAGGGAGAGGGACGTTCTATAATACTACTAAAAAACCTGAATATGCATTTGAGGAAATGATCCCCACATGCTCTAACATCCAAAAATTCCACATGAGAATTCCTTTAAGCTTCTTTATATAGGCTTTCACCCCATGTCTATTATCAAACATGAAAGCATTACACATATTCCAATTGTGTTGTAGACCCCAATAACGTAAAAATTGGAACAATATCTCCATCTCATCATTTGATCCATTTTGAACATATTGAGAAAAAACCCATTGTTGAGGTCTCAAACAACAACGGGTTAAAACTTGCCAAATGTCCGATAAGTACTTCCAAATGGCACACGGTATAGGACATTTAATGAACCTATGTGTACTATTCTCCAATGGAACGGTGCAAAAGAAACAAGTGTCAGACCCAAGTCCTCGTCTCTTTAAGGCCGAACCTAATGGGAGCCCACCAATCATGACTCTCCATATGAATACCTTTGCACGAAATGGTAGATGGGAATGTTAACCACGTTGTACTATTTTCCACCACCTTGCATCTGACTTATATACATTCCACAACTTCGTTGCTTTAGGAGATAGCCAAGATAATGATGTCATCGCATGATGATACAATATATTTGTAGTGACCTGTAACAAGCGTGTACCATCTTGTAACCGCCAATCTACCCAAGGTGCAAAATTGGTTTTCAATGGCAACAATCCTTGCAACAATGGTATGTCATGTAATTTCTCCCAAATAAATCCATAATTTGGGGGAATACATAACCATCTCTTGGCATCTTCAAAATCCGACAACCTTTGAGATTCATTATCAACCACATCTTCCAAATGTACAATCCCCAATCGAAATAAAGGATTGAATTGAGATCTCAACTTCTCTTTACCATGCCAAAACAACACTCGAGAAGAAACAAGCAATTCGTTTTGTAATGAATTACAATATTCTTGATCACTTGATGGTCCCCATTCAAAAAGAGATATTGTATCTTGCCACGATCTTACCAAATGTTGTCCACATACAGAATGTCGAATCTTTAGAGGAATACTTCCATTCAGTAGTGACCACCATGACGCTTGAATCTTTGCTTTCCCATGCACCAATCCTTCATGCTGAATAAAATATTGCATCATATATATCCACGGTTGATCTTGTTGACATATATCTCATAATAATGTAAATCTACGAGCCATCAAATGCCTTTCCAAATCCAATATTGCTGCACCACCTAACCTTTTAGGAGTAGCCAAATGGTCCCATGAAATCCATGTAACTCCCATCATTTCTCCCTTCCGCCACAACATGAACCGAATAGGTTGTAACATGCTTTGTAATGCCTTCTTAGTCCAATGAAGTAAAGGAAAAAAATATAATAACATGGGTATCAAGATACATTGCACCACTTTGAGTCGTACATGAAAGGGCCATAATTGAGACTTCCAATACATAAATTTGTCCCTCAATTTACTACCAATCTAATCAATCAATTGAACATTTGTAACATCAATGTCCAATGGATAACCCAACTGTCGATAAATTGAACCTCGTGTAATCACTGACCCTCGCCATCCCAAACATTCCAAATCACTCTCCGTACAAGAAATGAGGTGAGATTTCCTCCAGTTTATATACAACCCTGAAGCCAAAGCAAATTGATCCCAAACTTGCATACTCCTTTTAAGATTTTCTTTTGAGGCTTGTAAAAACATAAAAGAATCATCTGCCAATGCTTGTGCCACCAATTGTCCACCAGAAGGAAGATGCAAACCCACAATATCACCACTGGCCGCAAGATTTGACAACATTACTAACAAAGGATGTGTAACAATAGCAAATAACAATGGGCTTAGTGGACATCCTTGCCGCACAGATCTAGTAAGAAACACTTTCGAAGTGACTCCACCATTAAGCATCACACGGGAGGTTGCATTTTGCCCTAGCAAAAAGATAAGTCGATACATATGAGGACCAAACCCCATATTATACATCACACCTGAGAGGAAAGACCAATTAACATGATCATATGCTTTTTCCAAATCTAATTGCACCATAACCATTTCTTGATGCGTATGTCGAGCATAATCAGTCGCCATTTGAACATTCAAAACATTATGGAATATATTTCTACCTGTAATAAAACCATATTGAGATGGATGAATAAGTTGAGGTAAGAACTTCTTAAGTCTATTGGACAATATCTTTGCAAACACTTTGTACAACCCTCCCATCAATGAAATAGGCCTCCATTGATGAAATGACTCCGGAGATGGTACCTTTGGTATCAATTTGATTAAGCCCACCTTCCGGCTCTTAGGCATGAAACCAAAATCCCAACATTGTTGAAACATTTGTGTGAATGGACTCTTAAGCATGCTAGCATACTTCTTAAAAACTTCATTTGTAACACTATCCCAGCCATGGCTTTTACCATTTGGAAGGTGTAACAATACCTTTTCCACCTCAACTTCTTCAAAATCAGCATCCAATTCTTGACAAATATTTGTATTCACGACACTCCCAATTACATTATAAAACTCGTCGTGCTTTCAAGACATTCTCATTAATAATCAACTCTGGCCCAATCAAATTCTTAAAATGAGTAATACATAACTCAATAACCTTGACCGGGTCTACAACAATGTCATCCCCTATCTTAATTTGTATCACATTTGAACGAGCATATGGTGGTCTTAATCCTTGAAAAAACATATGAGATTGTGATTGATTATCTATAAATCCCTCCTTTAATTGACGTAGTCTTGTGTGTTGATAACTTTGACAAGACAAATTCTTCACAATGTCTTGTACTTGAACTTGAACATCCAAAAACTTTTTATCATGTGGATTATTCATCAATAGTACATTGCACCGCATAAAAATATATGAAAACTTATCAATCTATTTCTTACGTCTTTTAGCATTAGTCATACCATAAATACGACGAATATCATTGATGTTTTGTAGTGTTGTATCCCATGCATGCCATCATTTTGAAATAACTTGTTCTGAAAACATGCCAAAAATTTGTTGCATATAGGCATCAAATAAAGAATGTAATAATAAAGAAGAATTAAACCTCAAAGGAACTCGTTGAAGCAATGTTTTGTACATATCTACCCCATGTTTATTAAACTCAAAACATATGGGAAAATGATCCAATGTCACAACCTCTTGCATAATTGACATATTAAGCATCTTTGGCAAAAAGGACTCATCATGCATAACATACATTCTATCTAACCTACTCCATGTTTCCTTGTATTGTATAGACTGAAATGTAAACCCAACCTCATCTTGATGCAACCATTTCCATACATCCAACTTCAAAACCTCTGATGCCAATTTGTCCCAAACTGCTTGCTTAGGAGAATCCATCAATGAGAATCGTGAAGTAGATTGTGAAGCATCAACACACTACGTTGATTAGCATTATTGGGTGCATAGATTCCTACCAACCATATCAAATCCTCAAAATACTTGACTTCCATCACCAAAAAACATCCATATGGATCATTATAGACTATATGTGGAAAAAACGAATCACGAATAATCATGACAACCCTTGAGTAATGATGTGATAACCATCATGCATAATATGCGGAATATCCATGCAAATGTAACACAGATCCTGCCAAATCATGACACTTATGTTCAACTGCACATAAAACATCCCAATCTTTATCAATTAAAGTTTTCCATAATATATATTTCTTATGAGGAGAAGATGCCCCTCTCACATTCCAGGATACCACTTTCATTTAACACCTTTGGTAAGAACTTGCTCTTTATGAGCAAGTGTATTCATGAATGTACTAACTACTTGTTCAAGGGCTGCATAAGGATTTGTGTGTACTACATCCCCTCCATCAATATTAGGGTTTTGTTGTCTAGCTCCACGAGAACGAAGTCCTTGATTTAATTGAGGCCGTACCACCCTTCCTGAAGAATCAAATTGTAATTTGTTGGACAATCTCTGATTTCGCACTTGTTTCTGCCAAGGATTTTTCTTAAACCCCTCCTTCCTTCCATCTCAAATTATCTTTTGGTAATGTCGTACCATAAGTATTTTTTGATTCCCTTTATATGGCAACCCCCTTCCCTTTTATCTTATGCTTCACTTGATGCCACTCTCCATCTTCAACATTTGGGCCATTATTATTACATACTCCATTCTCCTCCCCAACACCTCTAACATGACCATGAACTTTAGGATCTCGCTCTAACCCATGAGATGTTCCCTCATCCATGACCATATCAACCATTGAGACCATCTTCGTTATTTTTCCCTTTGACATTATTTTCTCGGGATAGTTCACCATGATATTGGCATTCAGCCATAAAATGCCCCAATTTACCACATTTAAAACAATGTCCCGCAAAAGTTTCCCATTGAAACTTAAAACGAAATCGACCAAATCGAGATGTATCGATACACAACCATCCTGGAAGTTTACAACTTGTATCCCATAACATGCAAAATCTACATTTGTTCAACGAATTAACATGAGGAGCAACCAAAACTTTACCAATTTGGGACATCAATCCTGGCAGTAAATCCCAAAAGAATGAGTTATTACAATCAATGGTCACCCAAATTGGACATTGTTGTTTTAATAAATCTTTATAATCCACCATTGGAACCCATTCCATCACATGCACCAATTTTCTATCAAAAAAGATTGGTACCTTTGCCATCAAAGCCGTACGGTGTTCTGACGATCGAAAAACTACATCATAGAAACCTCTTGGACCCACATACACATCCTCAACACAATTAGGCATTATGAATGAATTTTAGGCATTATGAATGAATTCAACCACTGCTTAATCCATGATACCAAAGGAAGTTTGCTAGTGAAATACAAAATAACACCACGATCATAGAACTTGTCAAAAGTTGCTAACACAGAGTTGGTCTCCATCAACACCTCGACAACATCCTCCTCCACACAATCTTTAGCATCTTTCTCATATTTTTTCATAAAATCAGAAAGCAAAGCCTTAACAAAATCACGACGACTGTCAATATCATAATCATCTCCAATAACATCTTTCCCACCAAGAATAGCAGCATATGATATGTTTTCTCATGTTTTGTATAATCAATACACTTTTTCCTCTTGTAATTTTCATAACCATCATCACTACCACATCCATCAACAATCATCAACTCACTTCCTGTTGTTGTGTCAGCCATCCTAATAGCGATTGAGAGAACTAACTTGAGACGATGACACTTTTGCTTGCAGCTTCTTGTAACGATAATGAAGCATACCGTCCAAGTAATCCTTGGAAAGCCCTCTGAACGAGCTTCACAATGAGCCAAAAATCATAAAAAACGGAGTTCTGAGGACAAAGTTACATCAGAAACATGTTTCAACACTATTCTTGAAACGTCATCGCGTTTTTCGTCTCTCTCTCTCTCTCTCTCTCTCAGCAAATGCTACCATGACAATTAACAAACATATAGAAAAAAATTTTGAGAGCAAAATCAAAATTGAGTCTATACCAACGACTCATTAAGGGAGTTACATCAAGAACATAAAAACACATCAGATTTCAATAAACTATTAAAAAGAAGTAGAAAAAACAATATCCCAAAGGTCAGAAGTAGAATAAACCATTAAGTAGAACGTTTCAAGGCTCTACAATAGTAACCTCTACTTCCACTCTAGGTTCAATTGTGATGGAGGTAATCTATTTAATAACCTCAAAAGAAATATGGAGATCAATTACTCTTTTATGCACTCGGAGCTCAAACTTGCCAAAAATATTTGTTCCTTCACCACAAGGAGACTTGTGAGTTGTGATGCGAAGCACCTTGATACACATTCTGATAGGTCCTTTCATTTAAAGAATCTTTTCCTTGGCAACATGAACCAAATCAACACAAACTTGTTCTAAATTTTTAATACTCTTTGAAAAAAGAGTGATACGAATCTTGTGTAATGCCTCATGTGGTTCTTCAATACCCAACTTTCTAGGCTTCACAACTGATGGCATAGTCATTATCATTCAGTATAATCGATCCCCCGAGACAGACACCAATAAGGTCGTGTCATGATGACACTTACATACGATTTGGGTTTACAAGGAATCGCACCCACAACCTTGTTATATACGTGTCGTGTTCTTAACCATTGTAATGATATATTTATGTGTAAAGAACTTATAAACTATATAGAATATCATAATGTATTGCACTGGAAGATGGAATACAATGAGTAAACAACAAGGGAGCTCTTGAATGGCGATGATAGGTTGCTTGCTGAGTGGCGGAAAGAGAAGCTACTTCTGCTGATCTCTCTCTCTCTCTCTCTCTCTCTCTCTCTCTCAGTCCCTACATTAACATGTTTTGAGCAAAGGTATGAGACAACACAGACGGGTGCACAAAGAGTGAGATAGATAGATAGATAGATTATATTATCGTCTTCAGAGGTGATGCAAAGCACCTTGATAGGCATTCTGATAGGTCCTTTCATTTGAAGCATCTTTTCCTTGGCAACATGAACCAAATCAACACAAACTTGTTCTAAATTTTTAATACTCTTTGAAGAAAGAGTGATACGAATCTTGTGTATTGCCTCATGTGGTTCTTCAATACCCAACTTTCTAGGCTTCACAACTGATGGCATAGTCATTATCATTCAGTATAATCGATCCCCCGAGACAGACACCAATAAGGTCGTGTCATGATGACACTTACATATGATTTGGGTTTACAAGGAATCGAACCCACAACCTTGTTATATACATGTCGAGTTCTTAACCATTGTAATGATATATTTATGTGTAAAGAATTTATAAACTATATAGAATATCATAATGTATTGCACTAGAAGATGGAATACAATGAGTAAACAACAAGGGAGCTCTTGAATGGCAATGATAGGTCGCTTGTTGAGTGGCAGAAAGAGAAGCTACTTCTGCTGATCTCTCTCTCTCTCTATCTTCAAAGCTCTCTATAAGTTCACTCCGGCCATAGTTTTCTATGTTCTATAGCTCGTTGGAAAGCTCTTTGAGAGAGCTTTCTAAAGAATGTTCATTTACTGAATTCCGTTATGGTGGCGAGAAGTTATGAGCATTTTCATCCGCAATCATCTTTGCCCCACGGTTCCTCAAACGGAAGGTAGATTTTGAAGCCCTAAATCGAGTGAAAGGTACATTCTCTCTCCTTCCCTCTCTGTCTCTCTCTTCTCGTAGGGTTTGTCCCTACAATGGCAAATACTTGTAAAACCGCCGCAAAGTTCCAGGGTATGATTGATAATGAGCCGAGATCACCAACAAATCTCGATTCTAATGCAATGGACAAAATACTTATGAGTCACTTGATTTCTCTTCAAGAAACCATAAACAAGCAAGGTGAAGAGATTAGGACGTTAGTGAAAGAGAATGCTAAGCTCCAAAGTGTTGTCATTGAGAATGAAAGTCTTAAACAAGTGGTTGCAAAACTTCAAGAAGAGATTCAAGAATCTAAAAGAGCTTCTTTTGAAACAAATGAGTGCCTTAACAAGATTGAGTTAAAGGAAGCATTAAAAGAAGAAAAATTGGACATGATGAGACGGGATGTAAGTGAGATGAAAAATGTATGTACAACGAAGTCATGGGCCGATGTATGTGGTGGGGATGTGCTATCAAACTCATCTAATATGCATGTGATGCATCAAGAGAAGAATATAGAAAGCATAGATGTCCGAGAATTGAAAGAACGTGAACGACGATCAAAGAACATTGTCGTCCGTGGGATTAAAGAAGAGAGTATGGAAACACCCGCATCCCTTGGAAAGGCCATTGGTGATTTTTTTAACATGCATTATGGGATGTTAGATGTGAATGTATATGGGGCACACCGAGTTGGGAAACATGGTGTTACTCGCTCTGGAGAAAGGCCTATTGTATGCACAATGACAGATGATACAAAGTGGCGGATCATACTCGAAAATAGTTGGGTATACCTCAAAGGTACACAATGCTTTGTGAGTGAAGATCGTACTATCTCACAACAAAATGCTCGCCATAAAGCATATGAAGAAAGATTGAAAAATACGGTTAAGGATGTGCCTAAAGATGGAAATGAGACTAACCCACCCCTTTTACGACTATGCTTTTGGAATTGCAATGGATACCCATGGAATGCGGGATTTGGCATAGAGGAGCTCACTAATGACTCCGATATCACACTTCTTGTTGAAACATGGGAGCGTGATACTCAAAGGATTCAAGGTTTAGGAAACTATAATGTACACTCTTTGATATGGAAGAAAAATCCAAGACAAAGAAGAGGACAAGGAGGGGTGGCATGTTTGATTAAGAAGGAAATAGATAAATATGTGTCAATCATAAAAAATGATGAAAATAAATGCTACATATGGCTCAAAATAGAAACACCTAATGATTTGCCCACTTTTGTAGTTGGATGTTACATTCCTCATCAAGATTCTAACTTTTATGCTTGTTTGGATAAAGATCAACCGTTTGCCAATCTAGAAGATGATATTGCTTATTTCAAATCCAAAGGGGAAGTTATTGTCTTTGGTGACATGAATGCTAGTACAAGAAGTTTCCAACTTGATTCACAAGAATCTTTCATGCCACATATCTCAAGGATGCAAGAGGATATGCAAATGTATAGCCGCTCTTCTAGCGATGAAAAAGATCCAGACCAATTTGGGAAGTTACTCCTACAAATGTGCAATAGTACCGGATTTCTTATTGCAAATGGTATTTCCTTATGGCCCAACACTAATGGTTTTACATGTAGAAAACACAACGGAAATAGTGTGATTGACTATGTGCTACTTTCCGAAGGTATTTTGGATCGTATACATAAATTCTCACTTGGTGAATGGACACTGGAATCCGATCATAGGCCTTTATGTATTGATCTGAAATGTATGCGTAGGTTTGATTGTGAGAAGGCTATTGAAGATAATAAACAACCGCACTTGAGCATGAACCTTAAGAGAGCACCCATGTATTCCAAGATAGTTGAGGATATGTTACAAATGACAAAGATACAACATGGTGCCACACTAGAATGCAAATGGGAAACTTTCAAGAAAGTCATTCTCTCTTGTACAAACAAATGTTTTTCGACCAACCACACATCTTGGAAATGCACCAAGAAACTTAGGAAAAAATGGTTTGATAAAGAATGTCGTGAAGCTCGAAAGTGCCTTATGGCTTTGGATGTAGTTAAGGATAAAGAGAATTACCAAAAGCATTTGCATGAGTATAAAAGCCTTATTCAAAGAAAGAGAAGAATATGGGAAGCTACTCAACAATTTATCCAAACGCAAGAGAAAGCACATGCATGTGCTAAATTTTGGGGAAATCTAAAGGGGAAATGTGTTGAGAGTTATGGTGACTTAACTCTTCACGACTTGTCTATGCATTGTAAGAATTTATATGAGTTATCTCTTGCCGGAAAGATGATGTGTTACGGTTCTTTTTCACATATGCCTCCCTTCTTTACAATTGAAGATATATGCATAGGACTTAAGAAATTGGCCTCTCGAAAGGCAAGCGATCTTCAATGTATAAAGGCTGAAATGCTCAAATGGATGGGAAAGGAAGCACATATATGGATAAGCGATATGTTTAATGATGCATTGCAACATGGTATGCCATACGATTGGACTACAAATTGGATCAAACCTTTACATAAAGGTGGAGATATAAATAATGTAAACAACTATCGAACCATCATGGTTGGATCATTAATGGCAAAACTATTTGGATGTATAATGGAATCAAAGATAAGTGTATGGGCTGAAAAAAGTGGTAAGAGAGGTTATGGACAAGCTGGCTTTCGAAAACACCATAGCACCATTGATCACCTTATCACCCTTCGAGTATTAATGGAGGAAAGTCGCCTTAGAGGTAAAGGTTTATATTATTGCTTTGTAGACTTCAAGAAAGCTTTTGATATGGTACCTCGCGAGCATCTTTGGAGGCGAATGGAAGAACTTGAGGTGCCAAGTGAATATATGCTTGCAATTTCCCGAATTTATGAGAAGGTTATATGTTGTGTGCGCATGAGAGATAAACTTTCCGATTTTTTCAAAAGCACTATTGGTGTTACCAAGAGATAGATAGATATATTATATTATCGTTTTTCGGAGGTCAAATATGACCTACGAGACCAAAAATATTACATTTCACGTGATACGTGTGAAAGTGAGTAGTGACTCTCGATGTTCAAGAACTTTACCAATGAATGTTGCAATCGAGAGTGCACATTGTGGTTGTGAAAGGAATTCATGCAAGGATTGGGCTCGATCGAAGAGATGTGGAAAGCATGGTCGAATATGATCAAAGGCAGAGCATTGTATCAAAGTGTGATACTCAGACTCGCGAACTTGTTTGAGGCAAAGTGTGCATAGCCGACCACTCTCATCACTTGTGCCCCAACGCCCTGTTTCACATCGCAATGCATGTGAGCTAAGTCGCATGGAAGCAATGGTTCGAACGGCAGATAACGGTATGGGCTCTAACATGTATGGATGTGTATGATTTCCCCGTTTCGCAAAGAATATGGTTTTGTAGTTAGGTGCAACATGTGTAGTATAATGTGTGAAGCGTGAGCCTCCACATTTGTCCCATGTCATGATACATTGGCGTTGCAAAAAGGCCTCATTTACAGAGGAATCTAATGATGCATCATGAAGCAAGTGTCTCGCATCCCATCTACCAAACCCTTTTCTATATCTTGCATCCAACCGGAACACAAAATTTTGCTTTTATGCGTCTTTTGGATCTTTTTGCTTGCTTCCCACGCAATTCTAGGAAGTCGATGTGACGAACTTTTTTGAACCTTTAGCATGTATTCAACAACCCTTTCCATGGCCATGATCTCAATGGGAAGCGATCCCGTCTCAAGGAGGAGGAGGGTGTAGGGCGTTTGTTTCTTAACTTGTAGAAACTTGGTAAGAAAATGCTTTTGGACATTTTCAAACTCTTTCCACATAGATTTACGGATGCTACCGCCCCATACTTCCACCCCATAGAGAAGAACCGGTGTCACCAAAGTGTCAAAAAGATATTTTTTGAGGACCCAACACTTAATATCTCCAAGATTGCATGTGTTCTCAAATGCGTAGTATGCTCACTTACCCGCCTCTAAGCGGCGTGTAGCACATTCATTCCATCTATGATTTGAAGGAACTTCAAGGCCAAGATATTTGAAGCTTTCCACACATTCACGTGGCTCATTGTTGTACATAATGCATGGTTTATCTCTTTTTTGGCTCTTCACAAGCATAATCTTTGTTTTAGAGCTATTGACACTTAATTTAGTATGCATGCAAAAAATTTCCAATGCCTTCATAAGCTTTTGTGCATCGCCTAAAGTATTTGCAAAAAGCACTACATCATCTGCATATAGCAAAAGCATAATCACAACATTCCCAATGGCAACTTCTTCAACACGTTCTTCCTTTGCAAACTTGGTAACCATTTCTTCCAATTCATCAATGCATAGACCAAATAGTGTTGGTGAGAGTGGGCATCCTTGCTTAACACCAATAGTGCTTTTGAAAAAATCGGAAAGTTTATCTCTCATGCGCACACAACATATAACCTTCTCATAAATTCGGGAAATTGCAAGCATATATTCACTTGGCACCTCAAGTTCTTCCATTCGCCTCCAAAGATGCTCGCGAGGTACCATATCAAAAGCTTTCTTGAAGAGAGAGGGAGGGAGGGAGGGAGGGAGGGAGAGAGAGAGATACCTTAGAGCAACGAGCTGGAGATGTTGCACAATCTGTGAGCAACGAGCAACGAGAAGAAGGAAATCAGATGACAGGAGCATTGATTGTCAATAAGCAGTGAGATTTGAGAAGGGAGCAAGGTGCAGTGATCTGCGAGGAGTGAGGATCGAGCAACAAGCAAGCAAGGAGCAAGGAGGAGTGACTCATGAGAAGCGAGTAGAAGAAAATTAGATCACAGACACTATTACGCTCAAAGAGGGAAAAAAGAGGGGAAAGAGAAAAAGAGGGGAAAGAGGGGAAAAAGAGGGGAAAGAGAAAAAGAGGGGAAAGAGGGGAAAAAGTGGGAATTCAATAAACATAAAACCTTTTCCTTTTACCTCCTTTTTTTTACAAAACTATATAAATAGCCTGTTTGAAAAATATGAACCGACTAGATTCTGGTTGGTATGAAAACCTAGCCGGAATTAGTTCCGGCTCTACCTCACATTAGTTGGCAAAAGTCCCAACCTAACTGGAACGCTAACTCTGTTCCTAAGACTTTGCCCAACATTGCTTGTGACTAACTACTACCAAAAATTAACGAGGGCAAGTGAGGGAATCGCGGGCGCGGACGGTGCAGGTCACACCGTTGATGGCGCATGTGATCTCCACCGTCCGATGTGGATAAAAAGCTGACAGGGACTGTCACCAGGAGCCCGACTCTGTCACAAGGAGCCCGACTTTGTCACAAGGAGCCCTGTTGATTGACAGCCTCTGCCACGAGGAGCCCAACTTTATCAAAAGGAGCCCTATTGTCTGATAGCCTCTGTCACCAAGAGCCCGACCAACTTTGGGTAGGAACCCGATTCTCAAAAAGATAAAACTAATAAAGAATAAAACAATCATATATAAAACAAAAGTGAATAGGGTAGTGGTTATAGTTTTTTCTAAGATATGTTAGGTCTATGGTTCAAATCCTTTTCTTCTTTGAATTCTTTCTTTTTGGTTTTCTTCTTCTTCGAAAACACTTAACCATATGTTGTTGATTGTACCTTTGTGCCCTAGTATATAAGTTTATAACTAGACATTTGCAAAGTTTCATTGATGCAAGTGGACTTATGCTTTAGTTTCTGGATTGAATATTTGTTTTTCTATAACTCTTAAGAGGCTCCTTTTCATAATTCATTGATGACATTCCAAATAAGATTGTTCTCCATCTTAGATATCCTCTAATGTGCAATATTCTTGCCAAAGATTAAACAAGTTGACAATTTGAAAAGATGAAAAATTGATGTATTGGAGATTTGTAAAGTGGCCTATGCATGGATTGCTACGATAGTGCAATTGATTTCTTAGCAAAGGATGCATGCGAGAATTTTAGGTGGAATGCCCTTGAACTATTTTGGCAATATGATACAACCAAATAGGTCTTTATAGAAAGTTAAAAGAGTTATTTATTTAATGCTTGCCTACTTCAAAATAGCTTGAATACACATATCCATGACTTTGCTTCGAAGGTGATTTTGTAGCTCAAACAATATTGGAAGCAAATACTAGCTGATTTGTGGAAATACAAGTCAAAGAATGGTCTCCTCATGACATGTTCCATTAGCCAAAGAATTAACAATGTTGTCATCATAGGGCCCCCATGCATCCTTGTGATTTGCTCACTTCTTTTTATAGTTGATAATGAGCTACTTCTTTTTACAGCTTTCAAGAGCTCATTTGCCAAATAAAAATAGAATGGCAAGCACCACTACTTCTCCCTAAATGACCACTTAACTTCCACAATTATTATATGATAGTTTCGCATCTACAAGTTACAACATGATGAATTCTCGTCTTTTGCAATTGTAGATCTTTTACCCTATGATCCTTCTAATTTGCATCGAGCCCTTAACACTTTTGTTCAAGTAAAGTTAGCTCTTACCATTTGGGCTATGTTTGATTGTCACTTTAATATACAACTCACTCATGTTCCAAGTAAAGTTAACTCTCATAATCTGGGCTTTTTCTTTATTATTTGACTTTATACCATGGAATACTCTACCTATGGATCATGAGCCAACATAAGAAGATAGGACTCCACCAACAGTTGCCGACACTATTACCACCACCATGTTAGAAATGAACCTGAAAAGTTATATAGCTTTTAACTTCCAACAAAAGGATATGGATACAAAACCTTGAGACCTCAGATACAAACGATGCACTGGACGACCATGATGTATCCTCCAATTCCTCTCCCGACATGGCAAAGACACATGATGCATTGTGCTCTCCATAGATGGTTGCGGTCGATTACTATAGTGATTGAAGTGAGTGAATACAATGTGATCGAGAATACCAGTGATTGAGGTGAATGAAGTGAATGTGAGCGATTATGCCAATGAATAAAGTGAATGAATTCAAATGAATGCCAATGATTGAAGTTCAAATGAATTCAACGTGATTGATAATGCACATGAATGAAGTGGATGCTTTCAGTTTCTTCAATGATTTAGTTCGAGAATAATTTCAACACTTCGAGAATGATTTCAGCTCTTAGTGAATGATCAAGAATGCCAACGGTTTGTGAATGATTTATGTGGTTTGATTAATCACTATGGTGAATGAAATCAGTGCGAGTGATTAATAGATTGTGAATGAAGTGAATGATTTTAGCTCTTAATGAATGAGTTCACCTCTTAGTGCATGTTAGTGACTTTGGTGAATCAATTTAGTATGATCGTTAGTATGATCGTTGCAACGCCATCATTTTACGTAGTTGGGCACCTGCCTATTAATGAGCCAGGCTCCTCATTAATGAGTAGGGCTCCTCATTAATCAGTCGGGCTCCCTCCTTTGATATGAGTGGGGCTCCTCATTAATAAGTCGGGCTCCCTCTTTTGATATGAGTCGGGCTCCTCATTGGAAAAATTGGAATGTTGAAATTAGTTAAGCTTCCAAGTGATATATACCATTAATTGATTTTTGAGGATTTTGAACATAATCTTCAACCCCCCATATAACATTATTGTAGATTACTTTGTGTACCTTAGTGCAGTGTTCACATAGCCTATCTTCTTCATTATTGACTTACTAGGGTGTATGCAACCAAGAAGACCCCCAACCAAGAAACAGGCTTTTACTAAAGCATTGCATACACAGTTTATATAGGTATGAATCCAAAAGCTTCGAAAATAGAAGGCTTAATCCATTATCTCAAACTCATCAAGTCATGGTATTCCACTTTGAATAAGATTCACATTGAGTCATATACGACCAAAATGAGATTTGTATATTGATTTGATATTACAAAATTAACCTTATTGATATGGCCAAGAATATACAAAAAAGGTTGGCCGCCTTGATTCCAAATACAAAAAAGTTGGCAACCTTCATTCTAGAATATACAAAAAAGGTTGGCAACTGCTTTAGATAGTACATCAAGATCATATATTTGATGTTACATAGTATAACTCCGAATGATGAAAATAACCCTAAGCCTAGAGTCCTTTGTGCCCATTTTGCCATGATTTTCCAAAGGAGCTCCACATCTTCGAATCCAAACCATTGCTCCTTACCCTACACCACAAGATGCAATCAACCCTAAGCCCTTACAAAAACAAATGCTCATATTCAATCCTACGGGATACTTACAAAATCATTAGACTCAAATCCTTGAATGAACTCCTCAACCAACATCCAAATTGTTTGTATCACTTAATACCCACAATTCGTCCCATTAGGTTGGGTCATGGGATATGCAATACATGGAACCGTTCGTTGCTGATGATGCAATGGTCATGCATGGCGCTAGAGATATGTCGTACAACCAAACCACCCAATGTCTGCATGTTGGTTGTTGGATGATTATTCAGTGGATTACAAAAAACAATTGGGCTCCTCCCCTTCTTGGCATCGAGACTTGTAGGAATCTGCCGCATCTTCATCCAAAGCACCCAATGCCCTGTGTGAAATATTGGAATGAAGACATATTCCCGTTCAGGGACCCAAGTGAGTATGTTTTCTACCTTATCACTTTGCTCTGCTAGTTGTACCCATAATGGATCAACAATATGAAACCGCTTGTTGATCTTAGGGGGTAGTGAGTACTCCATCCATAAGTGGAAGAGGTTCCTTGTCCACGTGGATGCCATCTCCCCTAAAGTCCACAACGAACATAGTTCTACCTCAGTCAAAAAGATTGCTAGATCCAGTCTTTGGCAAGTCACATGAAACCTGTTTATTCGGCATTTGCATTGGTCTTCTACAACATTGGTGTGACATTTGCATTAGAAAAACCCAATATATACTTTCTTCAATAATGATTACAAGAATGTACATCAACTCACCATTTAGTTTGACATCTTCAACAAATGGCCCCATGTCGTTTATGGGGTTCGTATCCATGTTCGAGTCATTCATAGGCTTTTCAGTAATGATGTTTTCACTATCCATATCATTGGATTTGGGGCACCTAGCGCACTTTCTTAACAAAAACCTAAACCATTAATCAAGTTAGCACACAAACATCACTACTTATACACAATATATAGTTCAGAAATGATTCAGGCCATACCTCCCTTCATAGGGTATTGTTTCACCCCAATCTGCATCAAAGTCTATGAAGGTCTTGGACCGACTAGCCATCTGTACAAACCACATGCCATTTTCAATAACCACCAATATGTCCATTACATTCAAGTTCAAATTTCACAATCAAAGCACACTAAGAAATCGTTAGATGCATGCAACAATTTTTTATTGATATAGCTAAATAATTGGGAGGAAACAAGTCCATATATAATAACATATGAAATATTCAATGGAGAAATGTGGAACATGCAAGGTGTCTCCAATAGCATTTCGAATATGGCATATGAGAAGCAAGAAGAAAAAGGGATACAAAAGAAGCCCATGAAATCAGAGACACCACACAAACATATTATTCATGGTGATTCATATACATTGCATATTAAAATGTTTGAAATATATCAATTTTCAAATCCTACTTTGATTACAAAGCCTATTGTATGTCTAGAACCATATTTGAGAACCTAGTCCTCTTAATAAGATACCGATGTAGAGTGGAAGAATTCAAACGTTTAGAATATGGCATATGAGAAACAAATGGTTCCATATTCAAACATGATTTCCATATTTCGAAGGATCACGTGGAAGAATTCAAACATATAGAATATGCAAGCACACATACATACATGGTATTCATTGGCTATAATGGCATGTACTCATGGTGATTATATCTATGCTTACAATGCTTAACTAATCTCTACTACGTAATATTATCATTGTTGTCATCCAATAGGAAAATAACAAACCTATGATGTGTATCCACATCTATGTGCTTGAAATAATTGCATTCCTATGTATGTAAAAATGAATACATAAGTGCTCAAGATAATCGTACCTGAGATAACTAAGTACGTGAGATAATCAGTGCCTGAGCAAACATATTTTGTGTTGCTTTGAGCTTAGTTTCGTTTGGTGGAAAACAATGAACATGGGTTGAAAGAAAATACAAAAATGTTTGTTTCTAATTCAACATTTCTTCATATTGATGGTGAAATTATAACAATGCATTTATATGATACATTTAAAAAATGGAACAACTAAGTCTCTCACCTTGTTAGAATATAGAACCATGTGATCAAATGTAAATGAAAAGAAACCCAAAATGACGTAAAAAATAAAAATAACCATGAAAATACATACCTATTATTGCCTTCGTTTTGCAGATCGAATGTAGGTGGTTGGGAAGTGCTCGTTGGTGGGAAGTGATGCTCCTCTCTGATTCTTCCCTCCAAATACCCTAAAACTCTCTTTTCAAAATAGATTCAAAATGAGTGATTCAGGGTTTTTATAGTCAGTGCTCATTAATAATGAGCGGGGCTCCTAGCCAAACTCTTGATGAATGAGTGGGGCTCCTAGCCAAACTCTTGATGAATGAGTGGGGCTCCTTTTGACAGAGTGGGGCTCCTAGTGACAGAGGCTGTTAGACATCGGGGCTCCTAGTCAGGCTCTTGATTAGTACGCGGGGCTCCTAGTTGGGCTCCCCAAGAAGTGACGATTTCTTCCTGTGTTTTTTTTTCACATCGGACGATGCAGATCGCACTTGCCCTGGGCTAAGCGACATGCACCGTCCCTCTCCACGATTCCCTCACTTGCCCTCTTCAATTTTTGGAGGTATTTAGACACGTTGCTTGGGTAGGGAATCACAGTCACGGATAGTGCAAGGCGCTTAGTTGAAGGCGCGTCTGATCCTTATGTAATGAATGCATGCATGCATGTATGTAAGCTCGCGTCTATCTGCTACCAAATCATAAAGAGGCTTGGTGAGGGAATCAACTGTCATGGACAATGCAAAGTGCTTAGCTGCGGGCGCGTGTGATCTGCACCTTCCGATCCTTATCCAAAAAAAAGGCGTCAGTCTCAGGTAACAATCGACAATAGTTTGGTTTGAACCGAACCGAACCGAGAAACCGTGGCTTAACGGGTTAAACAGTTCGTTTCAATTTCAATAGTCAGAAACCGCGGTTTAACGGTTTTTTATTTTTATTTATTTATTTTTAAATTTTTACAAATTTGTAAAACAAAAATTTAAAATTAAAAAAATTATTTTTAAACAATCTTTTCATTTTTAGACCTTATTCTCACATTTTAGGAACATCCTTAAAATTAAAAAATTAAAAAAAATGAACCGAACCACGAAACCGCGGTTTTAACGGTTTCAAAAGAAATTAATGGTTTGGTTTAATGGTTTAATGGTTTCGTGGTTCGGTTCGGTTCAGATTTCAAAAATTTTAAACAGTTCAGTTTTGACCCTCTCAAACTGAACCGAACCGTTGCCGATTGTTAGTCTCAAGGCGGGTGTCTAATTCAAATAAGGCGCCTGACCGACTCAGAGGTAAGCGCTCGACTCAAATCAGGCGCCCAACCAACTTAGACATCAAAAACTACAAAAAATTCTAAGTGTAAAAAAACATTTTGACATCAAAATCGTACATCGAAATTCCACTAAAAAACCAAAAACTTCCAATTACACAAAACATAAAACGTCAAATTACAAATACCTTAAAACTCAAAACTTCAAATTACACAAATTCCCAGCCACAAAATGTCCAAATTCAAGTCCCTAAACCTAAAGATAAAAATTGAATCCATACGTAAGCAAAGATTATGGCTCATGTGGGGATGATGGCAAAATGCAACCATAATTTTTGCAACAATCAGCATTCGAGTCCCTTGATGTCAAAGTCAAGGCATCCCAATGCAAACATTGAACCTTCTCAGTCTCACATATTGGAAAACGCCGCCTTGCTTGATTTGCACCTCTCTGAAGTTTTTCGGTGTAGGATTTGGAAGTGTTTGGGGAGATACCAATAAGTTTTACGAGATGTCGACCGTCGCTCCTCTTTTCGCACGAATTTTTTGCTTCCAACTTATGGAGCCCGAGTCTTCTTTGTTGGTTGATTTCGGTGCACCTAAACTATAGCTTTTACGATAGATCTTCCAATGTCTATATAGAATCCTCAACAACATCCCGACCAAAGGATCCTAACCCTTGCTTGAGCCATTAAATAACTTCCTTGGCCGCTTGTATTCTAGATATCCATGATTCCATGTAAGATGTTCTAGGGTTTGTCTCTATGGTTGGTTTTGCCTTTGTCTCCACTTCTATTTCTGGGATATCATCCATTCACATTTGGGCCGCATGATCTATAAATTGTAACGACCCACATAGGGATGGCATATGCTTCTCAATGATCATCCGAATCCCGAGTACATGCTTACATTTATGTGCAAGGTCTTGGCAATCATGATATGAGCATTGGAGTGAGACATTATACCATAGAGTGGGAGTATTCATGCTCAATATTCTAAACCAATATAATGTTGGGAAACATGTCCCTTCGGATGGGAAGAAAAGAACGAACCAAATCGGATGAAAATCGATTATATAACCGATTCGGGAGACTATATTTGTAAATAGTCTAGATGTGCCCATTGAGGTTATATTTATAAATAGTCTGCTATGCATATGAGTATATATACACCTTAGGGCAAGTAGTTAGATAGAGTGTGTAATAATCATTATTGCTGTAAATAGTTACAGTGAGTAGTTGTCTCTATAACTGTGAGTGAGAGAGAGTGTGAGAGTAGTAACTCTACTGCCGTCTGTTAGATGAAGACAATCTCAAGGTTGTTGTCTCTGAGTCTCCTTGTACTCTTCTTTGTACACATAGTGATTTTTTTTCTTGGGGTTTGTGGACCCCTGTGGTTTTTTCCCTTTTCGGGTTTTCCACGTAAAATATCTTGTGTTTATTCTCTTGGTTTTTCGGCAACTTTTTGTTTTTTTGTCTATGCATTAACTTTCTCAATTCTTTGGACCCGAACATACATATGAGTAACCGGTTGTGCCCGGTCATGATCCCAACGTATAAGGCCTCATCCACAATATGGATTGTGTTGGTATAAGTCAACTTTTGAGTATCCTCTCAACCTCTGTAAGTCTTGACCTTTAATCCCTACAATTTGCACGGGGCACAAATCTACTACTCTCACATATTTCTTGCCGTTGCATGTACCATTCTACGATGATCCCTTTGATGCAAGCACCAATTTCACGGCCCCTGATTAAGACATGCCCAAGATAGGCAATAGATCGGTTTATTCTTGCCATAGGGTGAAAATGTAGCCAGATGTTGACTTCCGATTGTCCGTATTTCCGGCATAGTCGGAGTCAGTATAGCCTTCTATTGTCCGCCGGAATCGTAACCGATGGACAGAAGCACAGAAGTATTATAATATAGTAAAGTGTTAAGAAATGAATGTAACGATTCATGCGGGAAGTGTGAACGGCTAAAAGCCATGTGTATATAAAGGGCAGAAATCCTCTGTAAGAGGTAGTGTGTAGTTTTGAGTGCAAGATGTTTTTCTAATAGAATCCTATCTTCTTTGACCTCTGTGTATATCTGTGTCTATCTACGTGACAGCCCATTTTATCAGGACGACGCTCAACACACGTAATGTGAAAGGGGAAACTGCCGACATGATCATCGAGTGAGCATTACAGCTTGAGTTGGACGAAGAGGAGGAAGGATTTTCTCTGTCCTCATTATGATAGGCGTTGCCTCTAGATGAGGAACGCCACTTTCGTCGGACTATTCAGTGCACGATTTGCCTCAATTCTGGGCATTCCGCGATGGAATGCAATATGCGAATTCACTGCCCAATTTGTCACTCAAAGGCACACACGGTCGAGCAGTGTGAGCACAATATGCTGAACAGACCTACGCCCACAGTATGACGTGTAGAACCACATCGACCACCTCGCCAAAATGATCAAAGGAGCCAAGAGGAAAGACCCCGATATACGAATCGAAATCGATTGAGCATTACAACTTGAGTTGGACGAAGAGGAGGAAGGATTTTCTCTGTCCTCATTACGACAAGCGATGAGGAACGCCACTTTCGTCAGGCTATTCAGTGCACGATTTGCCTCAATTCCGGGCATTCCGCGGTGGAATGCAATATGGGAATTCATTGGCCAATTTGTCACTCAAAGGCACACACAGTCGAGCAGTGTGAGTACAATATGCTGAACAGACCTACATCCACAGTACGATGCGTAGAACCATAGCGACCACCTCGCCGAAATGATCAAAGGCGCCAAGAGGAACAACCCCGATATACGAATCGAAATCCACGTGATGACCGATACTACTGTAATCGCCGGGATAACAACGACTCCGATGAAGAGGAGCTGGAGGACGAAGAATATCGGGGCAACCACTAGTATAATAAAGGGGGGTTTCATTACGACAACCACCATTTGATGAACAGGCGTGGTGGATTCAATGGGCCTCGCTCACAAGGAAAGCATCGATAATATAGGGACCAACGGCGTTACGACAAAAGTTTGGTGGATGACTGGCGCCAGGAGTCACGCAGGGACCAACCGCAAACACCCCGGAATTCCAGAAGAATGCAGCAAGACCAGGAGGAGCCAGTGACGCTTGGGGATAGGAATCCGCCGCCAACTGCAGAGAAAGGAGAGTCCAACATACATTGTTTCGTCTGCCAATAGCCCGAACACTACGCAACTCAATGTCCTCTGCGCAAGGGCAAAGGACCAGCCGTAAATACAATTACGACGGAAGTTCAATAGGTCACGACACGACAACAAACAAGGAATGCGGACTGGGCTGCACAAGATGAGTTACGCAAATTGGCCCAAGCATGGGTAGAAAAAGCAAATGCGGAAAATACGATGCGTATGCGTCAGGAGTCTGCAACCAATGTGGGGCCGATAGAAGAAAACATAATATCATCAGACTCCATATGGAAGCACTAGCAGGCTGCGAAATAACCATGACCATGGAAAAACTCCTTCAACTAGTTCCACGATTCCGGCAGGCCGTAGAAAATCGCATAACAGGCAGGCCTGGTATAAATGTGTCAACAAATCTTGCCGAAACTAGCGCCGGACCAACAGTGGTGGATCACCACAATCCAGCCATTAAACTAGTACTACACGGGTAGGAAATAACAGGCGGTATAATTGACGGGGGCTTGGGTGTTAATGTGATTAGTGCCAAAACATGTGAACAATTAGGAATTTCGGAATGGGAAGCTTGCTCCTTTTGGCTTCGCATGGCGGATACCCGATCTGTCAGACCGTTAGGGTTAATCCAGAAACTCTGCATCGTCATTGGCGGTCACCGCTTTGACATCTCGGCGGTAGTACTCGCACTCGATGTTCTGTGAGCGTACCCAATACTACTTGGCAGACCTTGGCTTCGTTTGGCTAACATCAAACAGAGCTGGCAACATAATTGTATCATTTTCCGACGAGGACGCAACAAAGTTTGCGTACCCACAAGAGAAATGACGGCGCAACCCAAAGGAATGACACCATTGTATGCGGAATACATAAATATGCTGGAAGGAGTGGATGATACAGAGCTAGAAGCATACCTGGATGAGCACCCGCAAATCATCCCGCTATTCGGAATTGACGTAATAGAAACACGACGGAATACACTACTCCCACTATAGTTCACGAAGAGGCTTATGAACCGGACCCAAAGTTGATAATGGAATTAAACCGAGCACGGGCCACATTCGAGAAGGAAATGGAAATTTCATGACGAGTCACTACCTCAACGTTGGAAGAAGTTAACGTAAGAACGACGACGGATCCCCCCTGGATTACTCTCCATCGGAAAAGACTTACTACCAGATCAGAAAGAGGCAATGTTAGCCCTGCTCAAGGAATATAAAGATGTGTTCGTGTGGTCCCATGAAGACATGAAGGGATTGGATCCAAAATTCTACCAACATAAGATCAATTTGGCTACCGATGCGAAACCTGTTCAGCAACGTTGATACCGAATGAACCCGAATTAAGCGGATCGCGTAAAAGAAGAAATTGACAAACTTCTCAAGGCTAGATTCATTCAACCAGTCAAGCAAGGAATGTGGCTGAGCCCGATAGTCATAATTCCGAAGAAAAATGGAAAAATCTGCGTTTGCATAGACTATTGGAAATTGAACGCCGTAACTATTACAGATGTGTTTCCCTTACCTTTCACCGACAGTGTACTGGACGCAATCGCAGGGCATGATGTGTATAGTTTTCTAGACGGCATTAGTGGATACAATCAAGTACGCATGCATCATGACGACGAAGAGAAGATGACGTTTGTCACTGACTAGGGAGTTTATGTCACGGTAGTCATGATGTTCAGTTTAAAGACGGCGCCTGCTACATTCCAATAGACAATTACGGAAATTTTTGGGGATTACATACCCGCCTTCATGCAAGTCTTTCTGGATGATTTCGTGGTGTATGGGACAACAGCCGACCATCTGAGTCATTTACGACTGTGTTTGGAGCACTGCCAGGCTGCACGCTTAAGCCTGAATCCAGCCAAATGCGCATTCGGCGTCACAAGTGGAGTGCTCCTCGGCCACATCGTCAACAAAGAGGGGATAACGGTGGATCCTAATAAAATTTCCGCGATCATTCAAGCAAAAACGCCGACAACTGCCAAAGCACTCAGCCGTTTTCTGGGACAAATACGCTGGCATATTCGTATGTTACAGTATTTGGCGGATTTCACCACGCCGTTACATGCCGCCATCCACCATCCACCTTTCAGTTGGACGGCAATGGAAGAAAAAGCGTACAATGCGCTTAAAATAATGCTGACTCAAGCACTAGTCATACAACCACCAGATTGGGGGAAACCATTTCACGTTTTTGTAGACGCCTCAAACATAGTAATAGGTAGCGCGTTGATGCAGCTCACGGAGCCGAATTGGTACAGACCGGTGTATTACGCCAATAGGAAGGTAACAAAGGCAGAGCGTAACTACTCCACAATAGAATGAGAAGCGTTGGGGATGATATACAACATCAATAAATTCCGACATTATCTATTGGGGCGGCAATTTATGTTTCACGTGGACCATACAACGTTGCTATACCTGGTGGGGAAGTAGGCGCTAATAGGAAAATTGGCTAGATGGATGCTATTGCTCCAGGAGTTCGACTTTGTTATACATCATCGACCTGGTACGCAACACGCTGTAGCAGATTTCTTAAGCAGGATAGATAATGGAGAAATTGTGCGGAAAGATGGCGACGACTTTCCTGATGTAAACATCTTGCGTATTGCAACTATAGCGACACGTACGGAAAAATCTTTTCCAGATCGTTGGTTGATGGAGATGACATTCTTTTTGACCACAGGATTACTACCGCCGCAATTAAGGACAGACGAAAAGAAATGATTAGCCGTCTGAAGTGGTAACTTCTATTTGGTCGACAGGGTCTTGTATGACAAAGGGAGCGACGGAATCTGGCGACGCGGAATACGCCAGGATGAGAAGGAAGCGGTTTTGTGTGAAGCTCACTGTGGTACGACAAGAGGACACTACGCGGGCGATGTTACAGCTCGTAAAGTCTGGCAAGCCGGCCTATGGTGGCCGACTATGCAAAAGGATGTGTATGAATATTGCAAACAATGTGATCCGTGTCAACGGATGGGCCAACCCACGGAGGTCGCAAGGATGCCACATCAACCAGTGTTGCCGTTGGATCCATTCCAGAAATGGGGACTTGATTTCGTGGGGCCGTTTACACCAGCGGTAGCTCAGACTGGCAATAAATATATACTTGTGGCTACTGATTATTGCACCAAGTGGGTGGAAGCGAAAGCACTACGAGAAAATACCGCGGCAGTGACGGCGAAATTTCTTTATGAACACATCTGGTGTTGTTTTGGCTGCCCCATCGAGCTCATCAGCGACCAAGGGAGCCACTTTTTGAATTCGGTCATCCGGGAGCTAACACAACAGTATGTCGTTGTCCACAAGAAGAGCACACCGTATTACCCACAGGCGAATGGTTTAGCGGAGTCCACGAACAAAACATTACAAACCATACTGAAAAAGATCGTCAATGAGAACAGAACAGATTGGGATACCAAATTACACAATGCATTATGGGCGTACCGAACCAACTATAAGACCATCATACAATCCATGCCTTTCCGGCTAGCATTTGGGCTGGAGGCCGTAATGCCAGTCGAATTTCAGGTACCCAGTTTGCGGATTCAAGTACGTGACCGGCTATCAGAAGACAAATCCGAACAAATACGGCTACAACAATTGCTTGAACTAGGCAAGACACGATTACGAAGCATGGCCACACTAGAACAAGAGCAGCGTCGGTGTAAAGCATTCGTGGACCGGCAACGAAATGCGCGTGAAAAAGATTTTGCGGTCGGCAAAGTGGTCTTAGTCTTTCAAACACGGATGGGGCAAATGCCAAGTAAATTAAGATTCCACTGGACGGGGCTGTACTGGATAGTTGGCGCGGAAAACGACACGTTTCAACTAGGCACCTTGGCCGGAGAAGTATTACGGCAAAAGGTGAATGGGTTTCGACTAAAACCCTACCTGGGACCGGTGCCACCAAACCCGTTCCACGCCGTAAACCACACTGCCGAGGAATCCGCGGATTAATTACAAGGAACCCACTTGTATCCCTCATGCGGAAACCATGCAAAGATATTTCAAGGCATATTTGGTGTTCGCCAAAGCATACAGGACGAAGGAAATCCTTGACCCCTTCTTTCGAGAAATAGCCAAGTTCTTGCTAGAGGTAGGATGCGTGCATGTAAATGCCTATGGGATGCCAAAGCAGAAGGCAGGCATCATCATTGATACCTTCGAAGGGCGCGTGGTCTATTGGGGGGTAATTACAGGACCAACTTTACGGGAAGGCTTGCACGCGTATTAGGGTGGCAAAAAGCTAAGGCCTATCATACAACAATATCTGACTATACTATTTCCACCCTGAGGTCTGCCCGCACCACAACCCAACAAACCCACGCCGCCGCCACGTTTCGCAAAACGGAGGTTAGCGGAGTTGGCTACCATAGAATGGGAAGCTGAACCACAATCTTCCTAGCCCAACACGTGGACAACACGGAGAACGGTTGGGAAGCAGGGACGAAGCTCTGCAAGAGCAGGAAGCCGAGCAACGCCAGGAAAGCCCGAGGCCGAAACGGCGTAGGCTGGAGAGGAAAGATGGGCATGGACTAGTCAAAGACACAACCGCAGACAAAGACACAACCACAGACACAACCACGACCGCCTTGGTCGACAGTTCTACAACTACGGATCCCAACACCACTTTCGAAATAATCCGGGAACCACGGCCGATCATTATGGCCCAGTCGCAATGTGGGAAAGGCGTACTCATGGCGGAAAATGAAGTCCTAGAGTACTTGGACATCCCGGATACAACCCATGAGTTCGGTGCGCTACTACAATTTGGAACAACTTACGAACTCATGGAATTTTTGGCAATGCAACAAATCAAGGTATCGTAGAGAATGGCGGAGGAGCACGCAGAACAATAGATGATTGAGCGAGCTCTCACATAAACAACGGAAAGTGAGGATGAAGGGCCCCTAGCCAAGGTAGGCAGGCAACAGAATGCGGGGATTCGGCATATGGGCATTGAACTACCTCCATTGAATGCGACCCTAGTTGAGGTACATTGGGAATTGGCTAGAGTGAGTGTGGGGGCCAAGGATATGGCTAACAAGAATAAAAACTTGTGGAAAACAGTCAAGATGACTCAAGACCAATTACAGAAGGCCCAAGAGCGCATTACGAAGCTCGAACACAGCATCACTAGGGCACCGCAAAATCCCGAACCAGGTGTCGAATACGAGTGTATAATGGCCGTATTCACATTGTCCCTTTGGACAACCCAAGTTTGGGCCATTTCTGTAAATAGCATAAAGGGCAGTTGCCCTAGGATAGTCACTATATAAAGTGACTTTGTAACCCTTAGTAAAAGGGTTGGTTGTCATTTGTAACTGTTGCTATTAAGAAATAAAATTCTTTTTTTTGCCTATCTATGTGTGTGTACCTTGTTCATTCTCATACAAAGGTCCTTCAACATCACATATGTTGTTTGTTCTTCTGCACTGACAACCTTGTCCCCAACATTTGGTATCAGAGCGTTGGAGGTTCTTCAACCTGCTGTCGTCCGTCATAGTATACCACACAACACTATGTTTCTGTTTTCTTGAAGAACAGAGAAGAGAGAAGACAAACAAGAAGTTTGCATCTCACTGTGTTAAATCACTACTTGGAGTAAGCTAGCCGGCTGTACTCTGTTCCTGTGATTGTAACCACTTAAGGTGAGCTCCTTGTGCAACACCCGATCCAATCGTGCTTCATTTGGTTAAACAACATCCGAATAGGTCACCAGACGTTATTCACCCGCTTGCTATAACCATCCGCTGCAGATTGGTCTCCAGGAAACAATCAAATTCGTGCTTCATTCGGCTGATCGACATTCGGGAGGATCAGTTGGATCCGTCCCTCTCATCGCTGCAGTCATCTGAAGCAGAACAAGCCTAAATAATCGGTTTCTTGTGATCGGTATTCGGCATACAATCGGAAGCTAACCGGAGTCACTCCAAGAAGGTTTAGCAAACAAGTATCCGAAACCAAACCGACTTGGGTTCATGACCGACTAGAGCGATATCGGGTGAGCCGACCAGCTGCACCCAACTAAGGTTCCTAGTCAACTCTGAACAGAGTCTTACCAACCGAAACCGAATCAGATGGCATCAACATCCGGCTCATCGGAGATGAGTCTAAGGAGGTTCGACGGTTCGAACATCAACTTCTGGAAGGAACAAATGCAGGACTATCTCATAGTCAAGGGTTAGATAGACCCGATTGAGAATGAAAATCCTCCAGAAGCATACAAGGCAAACGAGTGGCTAAAGCTGGACAGAATCGTCCACGCCACGATTTAGATGCACTTGTCGGAGTCAGTGTACTTCATAGTGCAATCATGCTCGACAACTTTTGAACTTTGGAAAACACTGTCGGAAACTTATGAAAAGAAGTTTGCCGCAACGAAGATGTATCTGATTCGGCGCCTCTACAACTTGCGGATGAAAGAATCCAATTTGGTTTAGGCACACCTCAACGATTACGAAAGCCTAAGCTCCCAAATATCGTCTAAAGGAACGGCAATAGAGGATGAACTCAGAGCAATGATACTCATGAGTAGTCTCCCCTCTTCTTGGGAAACTTTCGTCACAACCGTGTGCAATGCTTCAACAACTGCCATTAAGTACTCCGAAATCACGAGCGCAATCTTGACTAAAGTAGCTCGGAGAAAGTCTTTCGCCAAAGACTCGGTAGATGAAGCTTACGTAGTACAAGGTTCGACCGACCGATCGAACAACCGGAGAAGAAGTTCTTCCCGACCGCCGAACAATCAGCGAAGCCGGAGCAAGTCCCAGGACAACCGAATCTGCAACTACTGCAAGAAACCGAGACACATCAAAGCTAACTGCCGGGCACTCAAAGCAATAACCAACAAACCTCAGAGAGCGGATCAGAAGAGTAGTCGGCATGAGGAGGTCAACTACATCGGCTCTTCAGCCGAAATTTTGATGACCGACCCGAACATACTGTCCATAGAGAACCTAGTCGAATCAGAAGTTCTACTTACGACTGAGGAATCGAGCACATGGCTCCTGGACTCGGGCGCATCATATCATGTGACACCTCATCGATCTCAGTTTCAGCAATACTCGAACTGGCACTCCGACTCAGTTCGAATCGGGAAATCGCAACACTGTGCCATAATCGGAATCGGCACCATAGAGGTCAACCTTCCGGGTGGCTCTACACTCGTACTACACAACGTCCGATACGTTCATGAGCTTTCAAGACCCCTGATCTCAGTCGGACAACTTGACAAAGCTGGCATCCATGCCAAGTTCTCATCAGGAGGGTGGACACTCCACAAAAGGAACCTCCTGCTTGCTGAGAACCAAAGGTACACTCTTTGTACCCTTTATATGTCACACTCAAAGAGGGTGACTTATTTTTTGTTGATATCCCCGTGTCATTGTTATGGCACGGACGAGTTGGACACCTCAGCAAGGCCGGCATAACGCACCTATCCAGAGCCGGTTACATCCCCAAGCTCTC
This sequence comes from Azolla caroliniana, assembly GCF_043228905.1. Lineage (NCBI taxonomy): Eukaryota > Viridiplantae > Streptophyta > Polypodiopsida > Salviniales > Salviniaceae > Azolla > Azolla caroliniana. The sequence goes on from NW_028230452.1 coordinate 7,933,173, forward strand.
CTTCTCGGATCACCAATTCTACGAGCATTGCCAGTATGGCAAACAGGTAGCCACATCACACCCGACATCAGCACCAAGAGAATCGAGTCCCCTCGATTTGGTCCACTCGGATGTCTGTGCCTCGATGCCACATCAGTCTATCGGCAGTGCTTCGTACTTCGTCAGTTTTATTGACGAATCGACTCGGAAGGTGTGGGCTTACCCCATTAGAACCAAAGATTGGGTGTTCTTGATCTTCTCCAAATGGCTTGCAATGGTCGAAAACTAGGACGGTCGGAAACTAAAATGTCTCCGAACCGATAATGGAGGAGAATTCCAGTCTGACAAATTCATCAAATTTTGCCGGGAATGCGGCATTCGACGTAAATATACGGCACCCTATAGTCCGGAGCAAAACGGAATTGCTGAATGCATGAATCAGACGATTCAAGAACGCATAGTATCCATGCTCCAACACTTCGGACTGTCGGATGGCTTCTGGGCAGAGGCTCTACTTACGGCAGGACACATAATAAATATGTCGCCAAGTAGACAACTAGGACTTAAAATATCTCAGGAAACATGGATTGGCAGTAAGCCGAATTATGACAAGCTGAGGATCTTCGGTTGCGAGGCGTATGCTCTCATACCAAAAGACGACCGCCGGAAACTCAAACCAAGATCAAGGAAATGTGTTTTCCTTGGATATGGACCCGACGGCGAGATCAGATACCGACTCTAGGACCCCGATCACAGACAAATCGTCCGAAGTTCGGACGTCGTGTTCAACGAGTCGACTATGCACAAAACGGCCGAAAGGCCTATTGAAGTCCGAAGGGTAATATTTTCCGAAGTGCCAACCCTTCATGAAGGCCCAACCCACAACACGAGATCGGTTTCACAGGTAACCGACACCTCCTGTCCTGAATCCACCGATTCAGCACAACCGAATGGCTCGGCTTCCGACCATCCGACACCTATACCCGGTGCAACCAGTCCAATCATACCTCGAAGATCTGAGAGACTATCGCAATCTCCGGAAAGGTACTCTCCCGGAATTTTCTTCACCGACGCTGGTGAACCGACATCTTATGAAGAAGCATCGGCATCTGCCGACTCAAACACCTGGCATTTGGCGATGGAGTCGAAAATGCACTCCATTTGTGCAAACAAGACTTGGGACTTGGTCGAATTACCAAAGAATCGACGTGCTCTTCCGTGTAAGTGGGTCTATCGACTAAAAGCATGTCCCTCATCTTCGACTTCCACACTGAATAGTTGGAGCCGGTGAGCTTGAACATGCCGCCAAATGATTCGTCCATTTTCTGTGTTGTTTCGCTCTGATACCACTTGACGAGAACTGCACGCTCCCTATACGCAACGCTCGGCCACAACCGAACTTAAATCATACACAGAAAACGGGATATAAAGCACGACACAAAGAAGAGACGAGTACGCAGGATGTTTATGTGGAAAACTCAAACTAAGGGAAAAACCACGGTAGCCCACAGGCTGCAAACTATCACTATGTTAGAATGTACAACAGTAAGTTCACGGAGGCAACGACCTCGTGCTCACGATCCTTGGCATAGGCGGCGGTTACAATAGAGGCAACGACCTCTTTCTCTCTCTCTCTCTCTCTGTACACAGTTACGCGCTCTCTCTTTTCTTGCACCAACAAGAATAACAATCGTTAACTAAAAGTTTGCCCTAAGTCATATTTATACTAATATGACTTTTCGGCTATTTACAAATATAGCGATGATGGACTCTCATAAACATATTTACTAATATGTCTCTTCATCCGGTGAGCACTCCTCACCGGGTCTGCACCATCCGGCTCTTCGTAGTTGGGTACTCCTCATCCGGTCCTCATCGGGTTTGCACCATCCGGCTCTCCGTAGGCGGGTACTCCTCATCCGGTCCTCACCGGGTTTGCACCATCCGGCTCTCCGTAGGCGGGTACTCCTCATCCGGTCCTCACCGGGTCTGCACCATCTGGCTCTCCGTAGCCGGGTACTCCTCATCCGGTTCTCACTGGGTCTGCGCCATCCGGCTCTCCGTAGCCGGGTACTCCTCATACGGTTTCGAAGGGATTGTTCTTCTCCCTTCCTATCCGGAGGGACTTGTCTCCGAACACATCAGACGTGTCTTGGAACGCTTCAACATGCACTCGACCAAGTCTGCTTCGACCCCACTCCCCATTAACCTTCGGCTGTCTCAGCGAGACTGCCTGACATCCGGTCCGGAGGGGGAAGATATGAAGTCGATACCGTATGCACCGACAGTCGGCTCCCTTATGTACGCGATGGTCGTGATACGGCCTGATATTTCTCATGCCGTAGGAGTCGTCGGCAGATTCATGCACAATCCAGGCCGATCGCACTGGAATGTAGTCAAGCATGTGTTCAGATATCTCGCTGGCACAAAAGAGCACGACATTCTCTTCGGCCCGAACTCAACCTCAGGCGTAGTCGGTTACACCGACTCGGACTTCGCCGGCTACGTGGACAATTGGAAATCAACAACGAGATATTGTTTCAAATTCGGCAATGGAGCAATCTCGTGGAAGTTGAAACTTCAGGAGTGCACAACCACCTCAACGACCGAAGCAGAATATGTAGTTGGGTCCGACGTGGCAAAAGAAGCTTTATGGCTCGGTCGGCTGGTGCACACGTTTCGACAAGTTGACCTCGACTCAGCTCCAGTTGTCTATAGTGACAGTCAGGGTGTTGTTGCTTTGTCAAAAAATCTGGTTCACCACAACGCCTGCAAGCATATCGACGTTTGATATCACTTTGTTCGGAACTGCGTCATTTCAGGGAAAATCAGTCTCGAGAAGATATCCACAACCGATAATGTCGTAAATGGAATGACCAAGTGTCTTCCGGCGGATCGCTTCCGGTCCCTTCGGCACCAGATTGGCGTAACGAAAAATCGGTCTGGTTAAAGTCGGACACATAGCACAGGATGATTTCGGACAACTGACATCGGTTCTTTGAGGATCAACTTCAACTCTTCCGACCCGACCGGTTCGGTCTTCTGTCTTTAGATCTGGCCGACTCGAAAAAAATCGATCTGTCCGATAAACCTTGCATATACCTGTAATTTCAGATAACCCATGTATACGCCCATTATGGGTGAGTGTCGAATACGAGTGTATAATGGCTGTATTCACATTGTCCCTTTGGACAACCCAAGTTTGGGCCATTTCTGTAAATAGCATAAAGGGTAGTTGCCCTAGGATAGTCACTATATAAAGTGACTTTGTAACTCTTATTAAAAGGGTTGGCTGTCATTTGTGACTGTTGCTATTAAGAAATAAAACGTTTTTTTGTGCCTCTCTCTCTCTCTCTGTACCTTGTTCATTCTCATATACAGGTCCTTCAACATCGCAAATGTTGTTTGTTCTTCCGCAGTGACGACCTTGTCCCCAACACCAGGAGTGGGGGAGGACCCCTCGATAACCCTACAAGAGGAGATTGCCGCACAACAGGCCATCACTGCTAAAACAAAAAGGGCTACGCAACTTGCGGAGTCCGAGATTGACCACCTCCACTCCGAACTCCGCCAATCCTCTGATAGAGAAAAGGACATCCGGGCCAAAGGCCAAAAGGCAGTGAAGGCACTAGAAGAGAAACTCAAAGCGGAGGCAGCAGCGCACACCTGCATGAAAGAAGAGAACACCAAACTACAAGAGGAAGCCCAAAAGTCGGTAGCGGCGATCGCAGGACTCCGAGCGTTATTGGAAAAGAAAAAAGCGTGGTACGACGAGTAGCTCGTACGAGAATAGGAGGTGAGGGATCAGGTCGAAGTCCGCCTGAACAATGAAATGGGCCAACTGGAGGAATTACACTCGAAAGAATCTCAGATATGGGCAGGGATGAAGAACCATTATGAGGAAGCGGTTGTGGTTAATAAGCAAGAAATTGAAAACCTCAAAAAAACCCTGGAAGAAGCGCAGAAACCACTGCCAAGTAATAACCGACAACGTACGCGTACTTCTTCAACAAATCGAGATAGGTTTACAATGCAATTACAAGCGGCGCTAGACAAAGGCTGGATGGCGTGGGCAACACAAGCGGCGGAGTTGCATACCTACTGGGCGGACTAGGAGAATCGTAGGAAAGAAGGCTGAGGTTTCTATAAACTCAATGAGGAAGGCATTGCGGTAATACACGAGGACCTAGCACAAGATTATTGCACGCTAGCGGACCAACACTCTGAGGAACTCGTGCAGCTACTGGAAGATTTCGGCGAAAGTCAGGAGGATATGTTTCACCGAATCATGGACGAAGGTAGCACGCGGCAAAGAGCGGAGCCCATCGCGATACCAGATAGCGATACCTCTGATCAGGAGGAACTGCAACCCAATTCACCGGAGATGACAACTACGGCCGACAACACTGAGGAAGTTACGGACAGGACAAAGCCTTAGCCTACCGAGAGCCCGCAGACGAAAGAGCCAGCCACAGTAGAACGAAATGAGCCAACAGAGTCGGCTCCACCAATGCAGGGAGAAGTTGACGCCGTGGAAACAACCACGACGACCAAGCAAGTACAACACATGCAAGTGAGCAAGGACGCACCTACGGGCACTACACCGTCCCCAGACCAGTACGTAGGAGCAGAACCAAACATCCAGGATATTTTGAAGAAGGAATAGAGGGATGGGTTCGACGTGCCATGGCACTGTCCCACAGGCGTGCCAGGTGTTGTCCACCAGAATCGTAACCGACGGACAAAAGCACAGAAGTATTATAATATAGTAAAGCGTTAAGAAACGAATGTAACCGTTCAAGCGGGAAGAGTGAACGGCTAAAAGCCCTGTGTATATAAAGGGCAGAAATCCTCTATAAGAGGTAGTGTGTAATTTTGAGTGCAGGACGTTTTTCTAATAGAATCCTATCTTCTCTGACCTTTGTGTATATCTGTTTCTATCTGCGTGACAATCCATTTTTACTCTTCTGCGTACTGTTTAAATCGTAAGTGTGTGTACTAGTGCACTTCCTAAGGAGTTCGGTTGTAGCCATCTCCCTTATATGCTACCAAGATATGAGGTGGTATCCCATTACTCCTTACGCGAAGACGATTCCATTCCTTGTAACACGATCACCTTGAGGTCTACCTTGAAGGACTAAGCATAGACAATGTTCCTAATCGGTAACACCTTCAACTTTAGGTCCTCTAAGACACCTAGAGATGTGCTTGATGGCCTCCCAATGCTTCCATATTGGGTTCGACATGTAGCGGCTGACAAACCCTACAACATAGGCAAGGTCAAGTCGGGTCGTCACCATCGTGTACATGATACATCCTATGGCTGATGCATAAGGTATCTTCCTATTGATCTCTTTCTCCTTGTCCATTGAAGGAAAGTCTCTGTCTGATAGTCGAATCGATGTCGGAAGCGATGTTGGTGCAGGCTTCGTGTTTTCCATATTGAAACGCCTCAACACCTTTCAGATGTAGTCGGATTGGGAGAGCCGAAGAGTATTTGTCTTCCGATTTTGCTTGATCCTCATGCCCAGTATGTGTCGGGCTTGTCCGAGTTCCTTCATCGCGAACTTGTCATGAAGGTTCCTCCCCCATCGCTGTCTTGACATCTAACTGCTCGAGCTCTAGATCTTCGGTTGCAACAAAGGGTGGTCATCTTGACTACTAGTGAGAATATCTCGTCATAGTTGACCCCATGTTCTTGTTTGAATCCCTTGGGGATGAGCCGAACTTTGTATTTGGGCTTTTCTGAATCAGATACATATTTGTATCGAAAGATCCATTTACAGGGCAACAACTTTCTCCTAGCTGGTAACTAGACCAGCTCCCATGTCCAATTTTGATGAATCAAGTCCATCTCGGATTTCATGGCTTGCAGCCATGTGTCGGCGTCTGGTTCGGCTATGGCTTCCTCGTAGGAGCTCGGTTTGCCTACGTCCGTGTAGTTGACGAAGTGGAGGCCTGGCTCTAGAACTTTGTCGGCCTTTGGACTTGTCCGGATCTCTTGGATGTTGCTTTTGTCGGTTTGATCTCTTCAATAGGCTTGGTTGGCCGATCGGTATTGTTTAAACCGGCTTCAGGAATCCTATTGGATGACTCGCCCTTGTAATAGGAATTCGGTGATGTTGAATCATCCTCCCCTATTTTGGGATTGATTGACATAGTAGCCTTTGCCTTGGTCATTTTGACTTTGTCTTTGTTAGTTCTGGTCAATCTCGTAGACAAATCAATTTTGACTAGTGAACCTCTTGCTGATTTAGAGTCGGTAGGGATGGTGTCAGCTCGGTCGATTTCGACTATTTGTCAAATCTCCAATTCGGCCCGGTGTGTCGGACCCTCTACGACACCTCTGTCAATTTCAAATGAGACATTTTTTACGACTATTTTCTACTTGTTCCGCTTAGAGAGAATCGAGTCTTCATTGAAAACTATGTCATTGCTTCGGATAAATTTCCGGTTCTTTGGGTCCCATAGTCGGTAGCTGAATTCCCCGTCAGTTCCATAACCCAGGAATATGCATTTTGTTGCATGGGGCACCAACTTGGCCATTTTCTCCTTGGGGATGAATGCATAGGCTTCACATCCGAATATATGTAGTAGTGGTTGTGGCACTTTGAGCTGCACTGCCCTCGATGGTGATAGATTTACCAGATATACTACCGTCTGCAGTGCTTCGGCCTAGAATTCCAACTTCAGTTCAGATTGCTAGAGCATTGCCATTACCCTCTCCTAGATCGTTCAGTTGATCTGTTTTGCCACTCCATTCTACATGGGTGTGTATGGAAAAGTCTTTTGGTGCCGGATCCCTTTCTCGGATAGGTATTGTTTGAAGGCTCGAGAGGTGTATTTGCCTCCGTTATTGGATTAGAATGTCTTTACTCTATATCCTGATTGGTTCTCCATTTCAGTTGTTCACTCAGTGAAGACCTCGAGCACTTCGTCTTTCGACCTAATTGAGTAGGCCCAAACCTTCCGTGTACAGTCATCTACGAATGTGAAGAAGTATTGGGAGCCTCCTAATGATTGCTCGGGTAGAGGTCCACATATATATATGTGCACGAGCTCTAGGGGATGTCGTACCATCTCGTAGTGAAGAGAGTGCAGTGTTGGGAGACAGGTCCCTCCGGATGGGAAACGGTATAAGGAGAACCCGGCTACGGAGACCCGAATGATACAGACCCGGTGAAGACCGGATGAGGAGTACCCGGCTACGGAGAGCCGGATGGTGCAGGCCCGGTGTGAACCGGATGAGGAGTACCCGGCTACGGAGAGCCGGATGGTGCAGGCCCGGTGTGAACCGGATGAGGAGTACCCGGCTACGAAGAGCCGGATGGTGCAGAACCGGTGAGAACCGGAGGAAGAGACATATTCGTAAATATGTTTCTGAGAGCCCATCGAGGCTATATTTGTAAATAGCCGAAAAGTCATATTAGTATAAATATGACTTAGGGCAAACTTTTAGTGTGTGGTTGTCATTTTCTGCTTTGCACGAGATTAGTGTGCGTAACTGTACAGAGAGAGAGAGAGTGAGAGAAAGAGGTCGTTCCCTCTGTTGTAACCGCCGCCTGTGGCGAAGATTCGTGAGTCCAAGGTCGTTGCCTCCGTGAACTCACTGTTTTGTACATTCTTACATAGTGACAGTTTGCAGCCTGTGGGCTGCCGTGGTTCTTTCCCCTAGTTTGGGGTTTTCCACGTAAATCTCCTGTGCATTCTCACCTTCTTTGTGTCGCGTTTTATTTCCCGTTTTCTGTGTATCATTCTAAGCTCGGTTGTGGCCGAGCCTTGCGCATAAGGAACGTTGGGTTCCCGTCAAGTGGTATCAAAGCGAAATCGACACAGAAAATGGACGAATCGTTTGGCGGCATGTTCAAGCTCACCGGCTCCAACTATTCAGTGTGGAAGTCGAAGATGAGGGACATGCTTTTAGTCGATAGACCCACTTACACGGAAGAGCACGTCGATTCTTTGGTAATTCGACCAAGTCCCAAGTCTTGTTTGCACAAATGGAGTGCATTTTCGACTCCATCGCCAAATGCCAGGTGTTTGAGTCGGTAGATGCCGATGCTTCTTCATAAGATGTCGGTTCACCAGCGTCGGTGAAGAAAGACCTCTGGCAGCTGGTTCAGTTCGGGGACAAGAGACTGGACAAAATCGACGCCGCGATATGGGAGGTGATGCACATGAAGACAACGGCGTACATACGGTGCTTCATCGACATGAGCCTGTACAACAACTTCAATGAAGAGAGCAAGGCTCATGAGCTCTGGGAGAAGATCAACATAATGTTCCAAAACAAAAATGCTGTTAATCAGGTTTCGGTATTCCGGAAGCTAGTAAGACTCCGTTACCAAGATGGCTCCAGCATGGCGGAGCATATGAATGCCTTCCAGGGGCTGATACACCAGGCAACGTCATTGGAAGTACCTCTTGCCGATGAAGTATTAGCGCTACTCCTGCTCGGTTCCCTCCCGGATAGCTGGGAGACGTTGGTTGTCACTTTGGGCAACGCCGGGCCGGAAGGAAAACGGTTATCCCTAGCAAGAGTAAAGTTGAGCTTGCTAGATGAGGAGGTGCGTCGGAAAGACAAAGATACGAGCTCCGACTCCAAAGCGCTTCTTACCGAATCGGAACGCGGAAGACATAGAAACCGTAGTCCCCAGAACTGGGAGAAGTCGGGGACACGGTCAAAGTCAAGGGGGAGGCCTACTTGCTTCTATTGCGGCAAGCTGGGACACTTCCAAAAGAACTGTCGGCATTTCCGTAAAGACAAAGAAACCGACGGTACCGATTCGAAGCAAACCCCGGACCAGAACGGTAAAGACCGGAATGGTAAAGACCGGAAGGGGACGGACCGGAAGGGATCGACAACAATCGCGGCAAGTGAAGAAGAGTTGATGCTCATCACCGAGGAGAGTGAGATAAACCTTGCCGGCGGCGAGATGACCTGGGTGGTAGACTCTGGAGCGTCGTTCCACCTTACCCCAGACCGGAAATGCTTCTCATCCTACTCAGCCGGTGACCACGGTTGTGTCCGGATGGGGAATGAAGGTACATGCCGAATTATCGGCATAGGAGACGTGTGGCTGACAACACCAACCGGATGCAAGTTGCTGTTGAAGGATGTCCGACACGTTCCAGAAGTTCGTCTGAACCTGATATCAGCCGGTCGGCTAGATGATGAAGGCTACACGGATAGCATCCGGAACGGTGTCATGAAGTTCAGCAAAGGGAGCCTGATTGTGGCTCGGGCCCGGAAGGTCAACACGTTGTACTTGATGAATGCCCGGTTATGTCCGGAAGAAGTGAACGTGGCATCCGACACTGCCGGTGAGCTGTGGCACAAGAGGTTGTGTCATATGAGCGAGAAGGGGATGAAGAGGCTTGCAGACGACAACCTCATTCCAGTGAAGAACGTGCACTTACAGAAGTGCACTGATTGTCTGGCCGGTAAGTAGAACCGGACCTCCTTCCAACCAAGGCCACCGATGAGACGTAATGCACCACTGGAGTTGGTGCATACAGATGTGTGTCAGGTAGACACGAAGTCACATGCCGGAGCGCAGTACTTCGTGACGTTCATAGATGACCACAGCCGGAATCTATGGGTCATACCGTTGAAGACGAAGGATCAGGTGTTATCCGTCTTCAAAGAGCTCCACGCGAGAGTGGAAAGAGAAACCGGCCGGAAGCTGAAGGCGATTCGAGCAGATAACGGAGGAGAGTACCGGGGGCAGTTCGAGGAGTACTGCCGCTCGAAGGGAATCCGGCTCGAATTTACCGTGCCGAAGACACCAGAACTAAACGGACTGGCCGAGAGGATGAACCGGACCATAATGGAGAGGGTTCGGAGTATGCTAGCGTATGCTAGCAGAGGCACTGTCGACGACGACATATGTGATAAACAGATCACCCTCAGTACCCTTGGACGGAGACACGCCACAGAGAGTATGGACCGGTAAGGAAGTGTCCTACCGGCATCTGAGGGTGTTCGGGTGTCTCGCGTACGTGCATGTAGCAAAGGACTGGAGAGGAAAGTTAGATCCAAAGACCCGACCATGCATATTCCTCGGTTACGGTGACGATGAGTTTGGCTACCGAGTGTGGGACCCGGTCGACAAGAAGGTATTCCGGAGTCGAGATATTATCTTCATGGAGGACAAGACGCTCGCCGACTGGGAGTCGGAGAAGAAGATAATGAACTCCGAGTCGACCGGTAAGGATAGAGTCTACGATGAGCAGACCCAACCGGCAAGAGACCGGTTAGCACTCGAGGAACCAGCCGGTTACGGTGAGGATACCGAACCGGCAGAAGAAGAAGTAGAGGAAGCTGAGACCGAAACCGGTCAAGACCCCGAATCGGATTCGGAGGAAGAGCAAATGGAGGAGCTGGTTACCGAAGCCCGAAGACGTAGATATCCTCTCAGAGAGAGAAGGGCGCCCCGGAGATTTCCGGATGCAGAGCATGTTCTGCTAACCGATGAGGGGGAGCCGGAAAGCTTCGAAGAAGCGAAGGAAGACACTCACAACCGAAAATGGTTAAGTGCCATGCAGGATGAGATGGATTCCCTGTATGAGAACCATACGTACGAATTGGTGGAGCTGCCGAAAGGAAAGTGGGCACTCCGAAACAAGTGGGTCTACAAGTTGAAACCGGGAGATGCCGGCAACCCCCGAGATACAAAGCCAGGATCGTGGTGAAGGGGTTCCAGCAGAAGAAGGGCGTGGACTTCGACGAGATATTCGCCCCGGTAGTAAAGATGACCTCCATCCGGACGGTGCTGAGTATAGCAACAAGCATGGACCTCGAGGTAGAGCAGCTGGACGTGAAGACGACATTCCTTCACGGCGACCTCGAAGAGGAGATCTACATGCAACAACAGGAAGGATTTGTGGAGAAAGGGAAGGAACACCTGGTATGCCGGTTGAAGAAGAGCCTATACGGACTGAAGCAGACTCCCCCCGGCAATGGTATCGGAAGTTCGACTCCTTCATGACCGATCAAGGGTACCACAAGACGCAGACCGATCACTACGTGTTTGTGAAGAAGTTCGAAGGAGGGGACTTCCTGATACTCCTCCTATACGTGGATGACATGTTGATCGTCGGATGGGACCAAGTCAAAATACGGATGCTGAAGAAGGCTCTCAACCGGACCTTCTCAATGAAAGACTTGGGTCCGGCAAGACAGATGCTGGGGATGCACATCATTCGGGACCAGTCAGTGAAGCAATTACGACTGTCACAGGAGAAGTACGTGACAAAGGTGCTTCACCGGTTCAACATGTCAGATGTGAAACCGGTCGGATCGACACTTCCTGCAAACTGCAAGCTGTCCGGCAAGCAAAGCCCGAAGACGAAAGCAGAGAAGGTGGAAATGATGAAGATCCCATATGCCTCTGCCGTCGGAAGCTTGATGTACGCAATGGTTTGTACCCGACCGGACATAGGATACGCAGTCAGAATGGTGAGCCGGTTTATGAGCAATCCCGGCAAGGAGCACTGGAACGCGGTCAAATGGATACTCCGGTATTTGAAGGGCACTTCAAATATGTGTCTCCGATTCGGCTCTGGAAAACCTCAACTGGACGGTTTCACCGATTCGGACATGTCGACTGATGTGGATACCAGCTGGTCTACATCCGGGTATGTAATGACATATGCAGGGGGAGCTGTTTCGTGGCAGTCGAGGCTGCAGAAGACGGTTGCATTGTCAACCACGGAGGCGGAGTACATGGCGGCTGTGGAAGCCGGCAAGGAAATTTTATGGATGAAGGACTTCATCGGAGAGCTCGGTATACGGCAAGAGGAATACCGACTCTATTGCGACAATCAAAATGCTATCCACCTTGCTAAAAATGCGGCCTACCATTCCCGGATGAAGCATATCCAGCGGAGGTATCACTGGATCCGGGAAAGAGTAGATGACCAGGAGTTCGCACTGACGAAGATCCACATGGCCGAGAACAGGTCAGATATGCTGACCAAAGTGCTGACACCCGACAAGCTGGATGCATGCCGGAAGAGAATCGGACTGGTAAGACACCCCATGCCGGAGTGAAGGGGGAGTTTGTTGGGAGACAGGTCCCTCCGGATGGGAAACGGTATGAGGAGAACCCGGCTACGAAGAGCCGGATGATACAGACCCGGTGAAGACTGGATGAGAAGTACCCGGCTACGGAGAGGCGGATGGTGCAGACCTGGTGAAGACCGGATGAGGAGTACCCGGCTACGGAGAGCCGAATGGTGCAGGCCCGGTGTGAACCGGATGAGGAGTACCCGGCTACGGAGAGCCGGATGGTGCAGGCCCGGTGTGAACCAGATGAGGAGTACCCGGCTACGGAGAGCCGGATGGTGCAGAACCGGTGAGAACCGGAGGAAGAGACATATTCGTAAATATGTTTCTGAGAGCCCATCGAGGCTATATTTATAAATAGCCGAAAAGTCATATTAGTATAAATATGACTTAGGGCAAACTTTTAGTGTGTGGTTGTCATTTTCTGCTTTGCACGAGATTAGTGTGCGTAATTGTCGTTGCCTTCGTGAACTCACTGTTTTGTACATTCTTACATAGTGACAGTTTGCAGCCTGTGGGCTGACGTGGTTTTTTCCCCTAGTTTGGGGTTTTCCACGTAAACCTCCTATGCATTCTCACCTTCTTTGTGTCACGTTTTATTTCCCGTTTTCTGTGTATCATTCTAAGCTCGGTTGTGGCCGAGCCTTGCGCATAAGGAACGTTGGGTTCCCGTCATGTAGACTTCGGGTCTGTTTCCTATATCGACAATGCTCACAGAAGTCTGTCTTTTTTTGGAGTTTCGGGATATAGCCGACTGCCATTAGCCGGTCTAGTCCGGCTTGCAACATATGACCGAGTCAGCCATGCCATAGGTTCGGGTAGGTCGATTCGGCTACGTTGACTACCCTTTTTGGGCTGATCGCCATCAGTGGCAACAACTTGTATCCATTCCCGATTTTCAGACTTCCTTGGCTGATCATCCATGTCGACTCACTGAGAGTCGTTCGGTACCCATCTTTGGCTAACATGCTGATGGAGACCAGACTCCTTTCAAGCTTGGATACATGGTAGACCTTCTGTAGGGTGATGGTATTGCCATTCAACAATTGGATGGGGACTTCTCTAATCCATGCGATTGTGTAGTCCTACCCATTGCCTAGTCGGACTGTGTCGTTGGTGCCAACCGAATAGTTTGAAAACCATTCGATGTTTGGGGTCACGTGAAATGTGGCACCGGAGTCCAGTAGCCACATTTTTGTGTCTTGCTCACTATACAGGACTTCTCCGATCATCGAGCACTCTATAGAAAGGATTTCTCTTCATCGAGAGTTAGTGACATTGATTTGGTTGCCAATTGAAGAGTGGTTCGAGTCAGATCGTTCTAAGTTCCACTCGAATTGGCTACCGTTCTCCTTCCTTTTGATCGACCAACAATGAGAAATATTGTGACCAGTTTTTCTACAATGGGTGTAGAAATCACTTGATTGACTATTCCTCGATTTAGACTGTTGTCGGTCTCCCCTCTTTCTCAGTTGACTGGTGTTTCGATCGCTTCTTTTGGCTTGTTCTCTCAATCAGCTCGGTCGAGTGGTGTGCCTCTGCCAACTTGTCGATGGTGAGCTCCATGGATTTTTGCGTAATGTCCTCAGTGAGGACTTGTCCGATTGTCTCATCTAGATTTAGATTCGGACAACTATTAGCGAAGGTCGTGCAGAACACTTCCCAACTCACCAGCAAGCTCTAAAGGAGGGCAAGGGCTTTCACTTCTTCTTCGAAGTTGATCCCTTGGGAAGAGAGTTCAGACAACACCTGATTGAAGGTGTTGATGTGGTAGGTTCCTGGATCTGTCTCTTTCATCTTCATGTTGAATAATTGTCGGATCAATATCAACTTTGAAGAGGAAGACTTCTTCTCATAAGAACCTATAAATTCTCCCACAAAGAGAATGTTGTTGTCTCCTTGTCCCTATTGAAATACATGTTTTCCTCCAGGTGCATCCGAATGGTGACGCGTGCGATTTCGTCTATGGATCTCCACTCTTCAGCAGACATTGAAGTAGGCTTTTCACTATGCCGGATGGCTTCAACCTGTCTTCGAATGATTAGCACATCTTGCATCATCTCCTTCCATAGGGCATAATTTTTTCCGTCGAACTTTCGGATTTCAACTCTGGTACTAGATGTTGAAGTCATGTTCTTTTGGAAGTGAGATTTACTGACCTAGTATTTTCTTTCAGCTGGACGACTCCTCTTCTTGGTCTTCTCTACCTTTCATTGCCGCTGAACAACATGTCACTTTGATACCAGTTCAAGGAGGATATGCGGAAGTATGTGAGAGAACCTGTTTGTTGATGCACAACAAACAACACACATATGTAATGATAATGGAAAGAAAGAATAGACACACTTTCAGATCTTCAATGGAAGTTCTTTGTTGAGAGACAAGATCAACATGGGCCGAATCGGCTGAAGAAGTCGAGAGCTGGGAGCCGGGAGCCGGATCGAATAGAGTTCGATTTAGGTGTGCCGAGTCGGATGAAATCCGAAAAGGTTATTGAAGGCCTATATTCCTATTATAGAAAATAGAAATATTGTAGGTAGAATTAGAGTCAGGCTCATTTATGACCATTCAAGTACTGATGGTACTTGTGTCAGCCCACTCGTCAAGGGTCTATATATAAATTGCACTCTGAGCACTGTTGTACGTACTGAGTCTTTTTGTAATCAAAATATTGTTGTGTGCTCTACTCAATCTCTCTCTCTCTCTCTCTCTCTCATTGTATATCCATTCTTTGTGTTTACTTAACTGTCGCGTTTCCGAAACGGACTTTGTACTCGGTGTCTATCGCACACGCTTCTGCACACATACTCTTTCTCATGCTATCAAAGTGCGAGGGTTGAGAATCCTCTGCAACTGATAGATGTAAAGAATGTGTTCCTGCAAGGTGATCTTAAGGAACAGGTGTACATAGTACAACCTCCCGGATTTCTATCCGAACAGAACTCTTCGGGAGTCTGCCGATTGAAGAAACTGTTATACGGCCTTAAGCAAGCCCTACGAGCTTGGAACGCAAAGATTACGCAACAACTGCGTAGAATGGGGTTCACAATGTCCCAATCTGCCTCCTCGTTGTTCGTTCTGCAACGTCGCCATGGACCGGTTTGTCTTTTACTTTATGTTGATCATTTAGTCATCGCCGGTGCCAACCTGGAAGAAATCGGCCGCGTAAAGTCTTAGCTTGCAGCATTGTTCAAAATGAAGGATCTTGGGACCTTCATTACTTCCTTAGGATTGAAGTGATCCGTTCCCCGAAGGCATATTGATTGGTTAGCATCATTATGCGCTGAATATGCTCTTCAAGTTCGGGGTGCCAGATTGTAAGCACGTTTGGACCCCTCTAGATAGAAATGTAAAGCTTCGCCGAGATTCGGGAAAGGTGTGCAACCCGACATGGTTTCGACGGATTATTGGAAGCCTCATCTACTTGATGATCACTCGGCTGGACCTCAGCTATCCGGTCGGAATGATCAGTCAATTTATGTTGCAGCCCACGACTGAACACTTGTAGTGCGCGCAAACGATATTACGATATGTCAGCGGCACGGAAGACATGACCTTGTTGTACCTTGCAGGTGTAGCTGAACAGTTAGTCGGCTATACACGAATGCCGATTGGGCCAGAAATGCCCACGATCGTAGATCCACATTTGGATATGCCTTCTCATTGGGAAGTGCGGCGATTGCGTGGAGCAATAAGAATTAACTGACAGTAGCATTGTTGAGCATTAAGGCTGAATATCGAGGGGCGACTGTCGCTACTATGAAGTCATTTGGCTGAAATGGCTATTACAGGATCTGCAGGTAGAGGTGTCTGATCCAATGACGATCTATTGCGACAACCTCAACAACATCCACCTTGCGAAAAACCATGTATTCCATGCTTGGACCAAGCACATTGAGGTGCATTACCATTTTGTCTGCGAGCGTGTCCTTTCTAGTGAAGTCGAATTGGCGTATGTTCCGACAGGTTGACAAATTGCCGACATCTTCACCAAGACCCTTGGTCTCGACAAGTTACCACATTTCTCAGTTCAGCTGGGTTTGCGGCACCTCGACATGCCGAACTTGAGGGGGAGACAAGAACAGGAACAAGAGCGTGAAAGGAGCGGAAGTAACCACGATGCCGAATCAGATGAACAATTCGATTTCGGGCTGGCTGAAGAAACCGAAGAACAAGAAAACAAGGGCCGTAATCGCAAGGAAGAGCCGAAGACAGCCAAACAACGGGGAAATATAGCCAAGAAGGGCGTAAAGGCCAAGACCATGACGTGGTCTGATATTGTCAAGGCCCTGAAAACAGAATACGAATCGGAGACACCCAATTCGGGCGAAAGTGGAATTGAATCGGCAGTGACCGATTAATCAAAATCTTTGATTCGGATATTACGAATCGACTGAGGGCCATCCGGAGGAAAGGGCAGTGAAAGAGGTGCCAACATCGCGACATCAAGGGAGCTAAGAAGGGCCGCATGAGCAGACAAGCCGACCAGAAGGGTTGAAGTGCGTAGAATCAAATGGGTTGAGGAGCGCGAGCGAGGCGTGAAGCCAGGAGAGGCCGGAGTGAAGATCCGGAAAAGCATATGGAACCTCAAGTTGAGCTTGAGGGGGAGTGTTTGAGAGACAAGATCAACATTGGGTGTGTAACCTACTACGTTGTCACGTTACTACGCGCGTGCGTGGATATCACCATGCGGTACCGTGAATATCACCATCGGCTTCACGACTGTCGGGTCTACGCACCTGATCTCCTCCGGTGAGAATGTGAAGGCTTTCCCGTGCCTTCTGAGCATTCTCCAAAACCGGTCTTCTTCCGCCGGCAGTAGGAACCCGCCCCCACCGACTTTGAGCTCCCGTAGCGTTCTGTCGGTGAAGGTGTGTCCTATGCAGGCCGGATCTCTCAAACTGGGGTCCGACGCGACCCCATTGATTCGCAACTCGCTGCGCTCCGGTAAGGGTGCCGCGACTGGCCTTACCTTCCGGTCCACAGTCTTGTACTTCGTGTTAACCCGGGCCGTCCGATCCGAGTCGAGCCCTCGACTGAAGTCCGCGATGACTTCGTACATCTCTTCTGAACAAACCGGTATCGTCCGGTCCTCTTTAAGGCCCTCTCCGACCACCTCTCGCAGTATTCCCAAGGTATCGTCGAAGGAGACCGCCTCCACGGCCCCGTTGATTTCCTCGTTGGGCCCGAGAACTCCACACGCCCGAAGTCGCTCTTCCGCCCTTGTCTTTTCTCGGCCAACGACGCCAACTATCGTACACCCTCCGTTGTCGGAGAAACAAAAATTCCTACTTATGGTACAAGGTTTCTTCGGTTTCGCCTCTATCGTACCTTTGTGGGGTTTTCCCGGAGTGTCCGGACTATCGCGGCCCCACGCCTTGACAGCCCTCTCTAAAAATCCTCTCGGTTCTCGCCACCAAGGGACTCGCGGTTTCGCTCGTGGTTCGGTCGCACCGTCAGGAACTGGACCGAATGACGCCCGTCTTGACTCTTGACCCTTGCGTAAGCCGACCCGTTGTCCAGCACCTTGGTCTCCATCCGTGCCGCCGTAATGTACGGTTCTCCCAGTATGACCGGGTGCGAGGACGTCTCCTGCACAAAGAAGTGCTAGTCTATCTCGATGTCGCCGATCTTGACTTGCGCGTTTGGGCAGGCCCCGTGTAGTTCCTCGGTGGCGCGCGTTGCCGCCCGTATCTTCCACCTGTGCTTGGTGTTGATCGGCCATTTCCCCTTTTTGTAGAAGTCCATGGACATCAGGTTTATTTCCGAACCGTGGTCCACCAGCGCCACCACCAGTTCCTGAACATCTCCGATCTTCACCAGGGTTTCCGTGGTCGCTCGGGCCCAGTGTGGCCTCGAATAGTGGCTCTCCGCCCACTCGTCTTCCAGCGCCATGTCCTCTATGTGCGTTGTCCGCACCTCCACTGGCCTTTCCGGTTCTGTCTCCGTCGACAGCCTCTTCCTCTTCACCAAGTCTACGATGGAGTCGTGGAACTCCTTCTTGGCGATTCCGAGCACCTCCCGCAACGATAGTTCCACCTTGCTGTCGAGGACTCGTTCTTCCAGGACCTTTCGT
Source organism: Azolla caroliniana (assembly GCF_043228905.1). NCBI lineage: Eukaryota > Viridiplantae > Streptophyta > Polypodiopsida > Salviniales > Salviniaceae > Azolla > Azolla caroliniana. The sequence continues at coordinate 7,951,298 of NW_028230452.1, forward strand.
AGGTCCGTGGTCCTTTTGATCTCCGTGCCCAACCGGTATCCGCCCTTCTTGTGGTTATCCCGGGCATTGGTCTCACCGGCCTCGTTCCGTTTCGGCCCGAATCGGGTTTTGTATCTCTGTGAGGGTCCGGCCCCTCCGGTTTTACCTACCCGTTTGTCTTCAACCAGAGCCTCGTAGTTCTGGCAAGCTGCTTTGACGAAACCCGTCTTTTCTTTGACCGGGTCACTCCACCCGGTTACCTCCTGGACCCGCTTCTCCGCACGGTCCGCCTCGTCTTTCCTTAGTCGGGCACCGGCGAGGCCTTCCAGCATCGCCGGCCAGAACCCGGCTTTGCTCTCCTTCCGGGCCTCGCTGCCTTCGACCCGAATATCGGCTGACGCCGAGTAGTGGACGGTTTCCGCGTGCCGGGCCGCCGCCTCTTCCATCAGCCTTTTCATTCCTCCTCGCCCGTCGTTTCGGTTCAGGGCCCTCCGGGTATCGCTGGCGTGCACCCGACCTTCCCACAGGTACACTACCCGGCTTCTCAAAGCCTCCGCAAAGTCCCTGCAGTCTTTCCGGATGTGGCCGACCTCGTCGCACCACATGCACCTATTTCCTACCAGAGGCCGTCGGTCACGAGCCTGTTCGCCGCCTTCCCTCTGAGCCTGGGCGATCTGGAGATCCTTTACCGCCCGTGTCAACTCCTCCAAAGCTGTTCCCCCGGACGAGCCTCTGACCACGCCGGTCGAAGCCGAACCGGTTTCGAGCCACTCCCGGGTCTCATCCCTTCACGCCTGTGGTATCGGTTCGAGCTTCCCTGCTGCGACAGGACCCGCCCTGGTCGCCTCTGTATCAGCCCACTCCCACCGTTTGTCAGAACAGCCGCAGACTCTTTTTACCGCGGCCCAGTTGGCCGTCAGCCCGTCTTCGGTTTCCAGTAAGGAGCCCACTTGCTCCCGATCCCGTGTGTCAACCGATTTGACAAACAGTAGGACATGACTTGTGTCTAGAACGGTCCGATCGAGTGCCGAAAGGCGCGCAAAGCGTTCCTCAAACTCTCGGAGGAGTACCGACGCATTTCTTCCTTTGTTGGGGGACTCCACCCACTCCATGAAGCCCCGCTTCGAAAGTTGAAGCGCGTCATCCAGCCCGTATTTCTCCAGGAGCCGTCCTTCGAACTCCTCCCAGGTCCGGCTCTCCGCCCGGACCTCAAGCACCTCCGCATGGATGCCCCGACATTGCCACTCGAGGGAATCCGGCAAGACGCCTCTCTTCCGGAATATCCCTCATCAACATCTCCGCACGGTAGGACGCCAAATAACTCGTGGCATCCTTTCCACTGAATCGGCCGATCGTACCGACGATCGCCTCAATAGCCCTGTTAAGGGCGCCAGTGCCCTCGCGCGCGCTCACTATCCGGTCCACGGCCGAAGCCATGGCCTCTGCAAGATCCGACCCCCTCATCTTCTGCTCCTCTGCCACCTTGTTCACGTTGGGTTCACCAAAGATGTCACGTTACTACGCGCGTGCGTGGAGAAACGAGGCGGGACCACCGGGGTCTTGAACCGAAGAGCAGGTGATAGAAGGGGAAAGAGAAAGAGAGAGACGCCTGGTTACGTATGAGCAAAGAAACACAGGGACACGGCCCTTCAACGCAGAAGACATGAATGGACACAGAGACAGAGAGACACGAATGTTTGTATATTAACGAATGACAAATAAACAACAGAGCACGCGAGCGGTTACAACCAAACAGGCCGGCGAACAGATGTCGATGCCTGTTCGTCTGCGCACGAAAGGGGATAGGATGGAGGTGCTGCCGGAAGCACACGGGCGTTCCTCGAAGCAGCGCGAGCCTCCCAAAAACCTGCAGAGAAGAGCGATGGAGAACGAATCTGAGGAGAAGCGTTCGGTTTCAGTCCGACAGCACTTCATCCTCCTCAATGCGCGATCCCCTCTCCCCCGAGTCTCCCTCTCTTTTATAGCTTCAAGAAGGGAGCCGCTTCCCTCATTAACTTCCTACCTACTGAATCTAACTACCTAGGATATACCTTTGTACCTAATTCTCTATTATATACATTAAAGGGCGCGCACACGTGAAGAGCCGGTTCATGCGCGCTATGCACCGATTGCACTAAGGGACGGTTTTCTTCACGACAACGTACACTGGGTGCGTAAAACCGTACGCAAAATATGGTGGTGGCGGTGTTTAAACTGAGAGGCTCTTAGAACGTAATTCCACATAAGGAATAGTTTTGGGAGTTAGTTTAGAAAGCTCATTTATGAGCGGTCAAGTACCGGCAGTACTTGTGTCAGCCCAATAGTCGGGGCTTGTATAAAAGGTGCTCACTGAGCACGAAATATCTACAAAGAACATACAGAGAATTATTTTTGAATATAGTTGCGTTTTCAGCTGTGTGTGTGTGTGTGTGTGTGTGTGTCTCCTTCTCCTTCTCTGTGATTTCTGTGTTTGACCGAACTGTTGTACTTCCTAACCGTGTTCTCTGTGTATTACGCATACGCTTCCACACATGTATTCTTTTACAAGCTCGATAGGAGCAACTACGCATCTTGGTCATACAAGATGCACCAATACCTGCTCGGGCAAGGGTACTAGAGTTATGTCGAAGGAGGTAATGATGCAGCACTCGAGTTGACACACAAAGATTTCCCGGCCTGGGAACATGCTGCAAGTAGAGTTCTCTACTACTTTGCATCATGTGTGAGGGATCAACTTTTGAGCTACATTAGGGATCCCCAAACGCCAAAGGATGCTTGGGGAAATGTTGGGAATTCGGTCCCTCCAGATGGGATCCGGAGGAGCCGGATCGGATGAGCCGAAAGAAGGAACCAGACCGGATGTAGCAACCGGGCCAGACCAGAATGTATCCGGATGGAGCTGATCTGAACCGGATCTAGGGACATATTTGCAAATATGTTTCTGGTGTGCCTGTAAAGGCTATATTTGTAAATAGTCTTAAAGTCATATAAGTATAAATATGACTTAGGACAATCACCTTGAAAAAGTTGTTAATGTTGTTGTTGTTGTCGAAGAGAAGAGAAGCCGTAGGTTGGCGAAGATACAGAGCTCGAGGTCGTTGTCTTTGAGTCTCCTGTTGTACCTCCTTTCTCGTATAGTGATAGTTGGAGTCTGTATGCTCCCATGGGTTTTCCCTATTAGGGCTTTCAACGTAAACATCATATGTCATCTCTCCTGTGTAAGTGTACAAATCTCCATTTCTGTTTTGTTCTTTCATAAAGTGTTTTAGTCTTAGTTGTGGCCGAGCGCTATTTTGCACAAACTAGTATCAGGGCAATAAGAAAATGGAAGAGTCATTTGGAAGCATGTTCAAGCTCATCGGCTCCAATAACCCAGTGTGGAAGTCAAACATGAGGGACATGGTCATGGTCAAAGATCTCTGGTTGGCGGTATAGTTTGGGGACAAGAAACCAGACAAGATTGATGCCATGACATGGGACGTGATGCACATGAAGACGAAGGCATACATACGGTGCTTCATCAACATGATCCTATACAATAACTCCAATGAAGAAAGTAAGACTCATGTGCTATGGGAGAAAATCGGCACCATGTTGGAGACCAAAAACGCCATAAATCGGGTTTCGGTATTCCGGAAGTTAGTGAGACTCCGGTACCAGGACGGATACAGCATGGCGGAACACATGAATGCATTCAAGGGGCTTATAAATCAAACAACTGTTAGGAAACAGGTCCCTCCGGATGGGAAGTGAGAAGAACAATGCTGATGAGAAACTCCGCCGAGGCCGAAACCGGATGTGGAGTACCCGGCTACGGAAGACCCGGTGGGAACTGGATGACGAGTACCCGGCTACGTAAGACCCGGTGAGAACCGGATGACGAGTACCCGACAAGAGCCGGATGGTGAAGGACCGGTGAGAAGTACTCACTGGATGAAGGGATATATTTGTAAATATGTTTTCTGAGAGTCCATCGGGGCTCTATTTGTAAATAGCCAAAAAGTTATAAATATGACTTAGGGCAAACTTAGTGTATTGTTGTTGTTAATTCTTGTTGGTGCAAGACTGTAGAGCGCATAACTGTGTATAGAGAGAGAGAGAGAGAGAGAGGAAGAGGTCGTTGCCTCTGTTGTAACCGCCGCCTGTGGCGAAGATAGCAAGCTCGAGGTCGTTACCTCGGTGCTTTACTATTGTACATTCTGATATAGTGATAGTTTGCAGTCTGTGGGCTGCCGTGGTTTTTTGCCTACTTTGGGTTTTTCCACGTTAACATCCTGTGTACTCTTCTCTTCACTGTGTCGTGCGTTCATTACCCGTTTTCTGTGTTTGATTTTAGACTCGGTTGTGGCCGAGTGTTGTGCAAAGGGAGCGTGCATTCCGGTCAACAACTTCACTTGAAATACCTCTGGCAGACGAGGTACTTGCATTGCTCCTACTCGGTTCCCTCCCAGATAGTTGGGAGACACTAGTTGTCCCGTTAGGCAATGCCCGACCGGAAGGAAAGCAGTTGTCCCTAGCAAGGGTAAAATGAAGCTTGCTAGATGAAGAAGCTCGCAGGAAGGAATGGGAATCCGGAACCGACTCGAAGGCTTTGGTTACGGAAGATGACCAAAACCGGGGAAGAGGCCGAAATTGGAGTTCCCAAAACCGGGACAAATCGGGGACAAGATCAAAGTCAAGGGGGAGGCCTACTTGCTTCTACTATGGGAAGCCGGGGCTCTTCCAGAATAATTGTCGGCATTTCCGGAAAGAGAAAGGGTCTAACACCACCGATTCGAAGAAGAGTTCGGATCGGAAAGGAATGTCGGCGATTGTGACAAGTGAAGAAGAATTGTTGCTCATCACCGAGGAGAATGAGTTAAACCTTGTCGACGACAACACAATGTGGGTTGTCGATTCCGGAGCTCCACTTGACACTGGACCGCAAATGATTCTCGTCCTATAGAGCCGGAGATCTGGTTGTGTCCAGATGGGGAATGAAGGGTCATGCCGAATTGTCGGTAGAGGAGATGTGTGTTTGACGACATCAACTAGGTGCAAGTTGTTGTTGAAGGATGTCCGACACGTTCCAGAGGTTCGCCTGAACCGGATATCAGCCGGTCGGCTAGATGATGAAGGCTACATGGGTAACATCTCGAACGGAGTCTTGAAATTTAGCAAAGAAAGCCTGATAGTGGCTCGAGCCCTGAAGATCAACATGTTATACCTGATGCACACCCCGATATGCCGGGAAGAAGTGAATATAGCATCTAACAATGCTAGTGAGTTGTGGCAGAAGGGGATGAGAAGACTTGACGAAGATAACCTCATTCTGGAGGTGAAAGACGTGCATCTTGAGAAGTGCACGGATTGCTTGGCCAGCAAGCAAAACCGAACCTCTTCCGGTCAAGAACACCGATGAGACGGAATGCATCACTCAAGTTGGTGCATACCGATGTGTGTCAAGTGGACACAAAGTCACATGCCGGATCACAATACTTCGTTACGTTCATAGACGACCACATCCGGAAGCTATGGGTCTCACCATTGAAGACGAAGGCTCAAATTCACTGTGCCGAAGACATCGAAATTAAACGGGTTGGTTGAATAGATGAACCGGACCATAATGGAGAGAGTCTGAAGCATGCTAGTAGATGCAAAGTTATCCAAGACGTTTTGGGCTGAAGCGCTGATGACGACGACATACGTGATTAACAGATCACCCTGAACACCCTTGGAAGGAGACACATCACAAAGAGTATGGACCGGTAAAGACGTGTCTTACAGGCATATGAAGGTATTTAGTTGTCTCCCTCATGTGCATGTTGCAAAGGATAAGAGAGCAAAGTTGGATCTAAAGTCCCGGCCATGCATATTCCTTCGATACAACGATGATGAGTTCTAGAGTGTGGGACTTGGTCGACAAGAAGGTGTTCCGGAATCGAGACATAGTCTTCATGGAACAATGCTATTGCTAGAAGAAGATAACGGACTCCGGATTGATCGACATAGATCGGTCGAAATGAAGAGAATATGCGGAATATTGCTCGGCCACAATCGAGTCTTAGGATCAACCATAGAAAGATGGGAATAGGGAGAAGTACACGTATACACACAAACAATATAAGAGAGGTAAAGTACACAGTATGTTTTCGTGGAAACTATCACTATGTAAGAAGAATACAACAGTAATAAGTCACAGAGGCAACGACCTCATGCTCTCAATCTTCGCCAATAGGCGGTTACAACAGAGACTATTCAAGGTCTCTCTCTTTCTGTGTGTGTGTGTGTGTGTGTTACGCTCTATACAATAATTACAACAATAACTGTATACAAAAATAATGACAGCACAATGATACCCTCGTAGTTTGCCCTAGGTCATATTTATACTAATATGACTTTCGGGCTATTTACAAATATAGCCTCAATGGGCTAACAGAAACATATTTACTTATATGTCGCTTCATCCGGTGAGAGGTTCTCACCGTGCCTGCGTCATCCATTTCTCACCGGGTCTTCCTTACCGAGTACTTATCATCCGGTTCTCACCGGGCCTTCATCATCCCATCCGGAGGGACCGAGATCCTAAAATGAAAGACACAAGGACCCATCCGGCCGGAAGCCGGACGACACTCGAAGAACCGATCGGAGTCAGAAAAGAATCCGGACCTACCGAAGAAGAAGTTTTAGATACCGGAACTGGTCAAGACCCTGAATCGGATTCCTGATGAAGAACAAACGGAGGAACCGGTAGTTGAAGACCAAGGACGAAGATACCCTCTCAGAGACAGAAGGCCCCCCCGGAGATTTCTGGATGCAGAACATGTATTGCTGACTGATGAGGGGGGATCAGAAAGCTTTGAAGAAGCAAAGAAAGACACCCACAACCATAAGTGGTTGAGTGCCATGTAGGACAAGATGGATTCCCTTCATGAGAAGCAAACATACGAATTGATGGAGTTGCTGAAAGGAAAGAGGGCACTCCGGAACAAGTGGGTGTACAAGCTGAAACCGAGAGACGCCAAAAATCCACTAAAGTACAAGGCCTAGATCATGGTGAAGGGCTTTCAACAGAAGAAAGGAGTAGATTTCGGCGAGATCTTTGCCCCGGTAGTAAAAATGACATCCATCCGGACGATTTTGAGGTAGAGCAACTGGATGTCAAGATGGTTGTCGTCTGCAAGCCACTTCATCCCCTTCTCGCTCATGTGACATAGCCTTTTGTGCCAAGCTCACCGGAAGTGTTGGATGCCACGTTCACTTCCTCCGGACATAATCGGGCATTCATCAGGTACATCGTGTTTACCTTCTGGGCCCGAGCCACAATCAGGCTCCCTTTGCTGAACTTCATAACACCATTCCAAATGCTACTCATATAGCCTTCATCATCTAGCCGACCGGCTGATATCAGGTTCAGACGAACCTTCGGAACGTGTCGGACATCCTTCAGTAGAAGCTTGCATCCGGTTGGTGTTGTTAGTCACACGTCTCCTATGCCAACAATTCGGCATGTACCTTCCTTCCCCATCCGGACACAGTCGTGATCATCGGCTGAGTAGGGTGAGAAGCATTTCCGGTTCGGGGTAAGGTGGAACGATGCTCCGGAGTCGACCACCCAGGTAATCTCGTCGCCGGCAAGGTTTAGCTCACTCTCCTCGGTGATGAACATAAACTCTTCTTCACTTGCCACGATTGTCGTCGTTCCCTTCAGGTCCGTTCCCCTAGACTGGTCTTTACTGTTCCGGTCCGGGGTTTGCTTCGAATCGGTACCGTCGGTTTCCTTGTCTTTTCGGAAATGCCGACAATTCTTCTGGAAGTGTCCTCGCTTGCCGCAATAGAAGCAAGTAAGCCTCCCCCTTGACTTTGACCGTGTCCCCGACTTTTCCTGGTTCTGGGGACTACGGTTCCTTTGTCTTCCGCGTTCCGATTCGGTAAGGAGCACTTTGGAGTCAGAGCTCGTATCCTTATCTTTTCGATTCGCCTCCTCATCTAGCAAGCTCGACTTCACTCTTGCTAGGGATAACCGTTTTCCTTCCGGCCCGGCGTTGCCCAAGGTGACAACCAACGTCTCCTAGCTATCTGGGAGGGAACCGAGCAGGAGTAGTGCTAGTACCTCATCGGCAAGAGGTACTTCCAATGATGTTGCCTGGTGGATCAGCCCCTGGAAGGCATTCATGTGCTCCCCCATGCTGGAGCCATCTTGATACCGGAGTCTTACTAGCTTCCGAAATACCGAAACCTGATTGACATCATTTTTATTCTGAAACATAAATTATGCCGATCTTCTCCCAGAGCTCATGAGCCTTGCTCTCTTCATTGAAGTTGTTGTATAGACTCATGTCGATGAAGCACCGAATGTAAGCCGTTGTCTTCATGTGCATCACCTCCCATATCGCGGCGTCGATTTTGTTCAGTCTCTTGTCCCCGAACTGAACCGGAAGCCAAAGATCTTTAACCACGAGCATGTCCCTCATCTTCGACTTCCACACCGAATAGTTGGAGCCGGTGAGCTTGAACATGCCTCCCAACGAATCGTCCATTTTTCTGTGTCGCCTCGCTCTGATACCACTTTGACAGGAACTACACGCTCCGTAAGCACAACGCTTGGCCACAACTGAGTCTAGGATCAAACACAGAAAATGGGAAATGAATCCACGACACGATGGAGAGAAGAGTACACAGGATGTTTACATGGAAAACCCAAACACGGGAAAAACCACGGCAGTCCACTGACTGCTAACTATCACTATGTAACAATATACAAAAGATGAACACAAAGGCAACGACCTCTTGTTCACTGTCTTCGCCAGAGGCGGCGGTTACAACAAATGCAATGACCTCTACGTGTCTTTCTCTCTCTCTCTCTCTCTGTACAATGTTGAGCTCTAATCTTGCACCAACAAGAATGGCAACAACATCATATCACTAAGTTTGCCCTAAGTCATATTTATACTAATATGACTTTTCGGCTATTTACAAATATAGCCCCAAAGGACTCTCAGAAACATATTCACGAATATGTCCCTTCATCCGATGAGCACTCCTCACCGGGCCTGCATCATCCGGATCTTGCCGGGTACTCGTCATCCGGTTCTCACCGGGCCTTGCTCATCAGTACTGTTCTTCTCACTTCCCATCCGGAGGGACCTGTTTCCTAACAGTTTGCGTATCTGTTTTACGCACCGGTCCGTCCTAACCGATCGGTCCCAACCGATCCGGTCCTTGGCTTGCTCAGCCGATTCGGCCGATGTTGAGCTTGTCTCTGAACACGGAAGGATTTGAGAAGAAAGGGAAGGAGCACCTGGTGTGCCGGTTGAAGAAGAGCTTATACAGACTGAACCAAGCTCCATGGCAATGGTACCGGAAGTTCCACTCCTTCATGATCGACCAAGGGTACCATAAGACGCAAGCCGACCATTGTGTGTTCATGAATAAATTTGACGGAGGTGACTTCCTAATACTCCTACTGTATGTAGATGACATGTTGATCATTGGACCGAACCGAACCAAAATCGGAAATGTGAAGAAGGCTTTGAACCAGACCTTCTCAATGAAAGATTTGGGTTCGGCGAGACAGATACGGGGGATGCACATAATCCGGGACCGGTCGATGAAATTTCTATGGCTGTCACAAGAGAAGTACGTGACAAAGGTGCTTAAACAGTTCAACATGTCTGATGTGAAGTCGGTCAGGTCGACACTTCCAGCAAACTGCAAGTTGTTCGGAAAGCAGAGCCGAAAGACAAAGGCAGAGAAGTCAGATTTGACGAATATACCATATGCCTGTGTCGTCGAAAGCTTGATGTACGCGATGGTGTGCACCCGACTAGATACCAGATACACAGTCAGAGTGGTTAGCCGGTTCATGAGCAATCTGGGAAGAGAACACTGGAACGCGGTCAAGTGGATACTCTGGTACTTGAAAGGCACCTCAAGTATGTGCCTCCGGTTCGGCTCAGGTAAACCCCAATTGGAAGGCTTTACGGATTCAGATATGTCGGCTGATGCGGATTGTTGAGAGAGCAAGCTCAACCGGATCCGGATCGGTATCCGAAACGGAGAACCAGATCGGTGTCCGGATGATATCCGAAATTAGGAGCCGGATCGGAGAGCCGAACCGGATTGAATCCGGTAGGCCATTAGAGGCCTACGAATCCAGCCTAGTATGTAGGCATATTTTTGGGAGTTAGTGTCAATCACTCGTATGAGCATTGAAGTACCTGTCAGTACTCCTATCAGTCCTTTATGGACTTGTATAAAAGTGCTCTCTGAGCTCATTCTATGTACAGAATATTGAGATTTTTTTTTCATAGAGTTTATGTTCTCTCTCTCTCTCTCATGTGTACGAGTACTCTCTCTATGTGTTAACTTTTATTCTCATCTTCTATTGCTATCCAGCTGAGCCGATTTGTCAAATGCTTCCACACATTTACTTTGACATGGAATCAGAGCGCGAGGGTTGAGAACATCTACAACTGACAAACGCTTTCGAAGATAAACCCCAATACCTGGTAAGGACAAACAGAGAAAGATATGGACATAGGTATGGCGAGTTCACTACTCACAAAGAAGCTTGACTAGAACAACTATGCATCCTGGTCATATAAATTGCACTAGTACCTGTTGGGGCATGGATATTGGAGCTACGTGGAAGGAACCAACGAGGCAGCGCCGAAGCCGGCACATAAGGACTTCCTGGCATGGGAGCAAGGGGCGAGCCGAGTATTGTACTGCCTCGCGTTTAGTGTGCATGATCAGATGCTCAGCTACATCAAAGATGCAAAAACGCCAAAGGAGGCCTAGGAAAATCTCTAGAAGATTTTCGCCGCTAGTACCATGACACAATAGTTGCAGCTCTAACAAGAGCTCAACAATATCTGACAGAGGGATATGTCCGTGACTGACTACACCACCAAGATAAAGGAGATTTGTGACGCGCTCGAGTCCATCAACGTGACGGTGGATGAAGACGAGATGGTTCAAATCTGCCTCGGTGGTCTAGCACAACGGTACGGGCCAATCCGGATGGCGATCTGCATGCGGGAGAAGCCACCACCCTTCTTCTACTTACAATCCATGTTGACGGTCGAAGAAAACCACGAGAGTGGGTCAAGGACCACTCAATCAGACAGATGGATGTTGTACACAGAGGCAGATCGACCCCATGGGCGTGGAGGACAAGGTGGGTCCGCATGCAATGGAGGCGGCCGGCAAGAGCAGGACCGAAGGCACAGCGGTAGTGCTGACAACAGTTCCGGACCCTGCACAAGCAAAGGGAGTCAAAGCGGCGCCAGAAACCAGCAAAGAAAAGCCAACACGGAATGTTGGTACTATGGCAGAAAGGGCCACAGAGAAAGCGAGTGCTGGAAGAAGCGTCCTGATTCAGATAAATGCGACTCCGGCAAGGCCGGATAAGGGAACCGGTAAAGCTCGCACTATGCAGAAGGATAAGAAGGATCCGGAATCGGGAAGACCGGAAAAGGGCCAGTCTTCGTGATAAAGCACAAGGCGAACTCGATGAAGAAGACTACTTCCAAATCGGAGGAAGTATGGTACGTTGATTCCGGAGCATCCAACCACATGACGAGCCATGAAGAGTGGTTCTTGTTTTTGGAGAAACCGGAACAACTGGGGATTGTCGAAACCGGAGACGGCACCCCTCACCCGATTGTGCATGTTGGAGAAGTCCCTTTAAGCCATGTCAGACAAAAGAGGAAGTTGATGAACGTACTACACGTTCCGACTATCACAAAGAACCTGGTCTCGGTTGGACAAATCGTCGACCAGGGGATGCAGGTGCGGTGTACGCACATCAAGTGCTTCATCGAGGAAGCAAGCTGCATAATTGCGCAAGGGCGTAGAGAAGGGAGGATGTTCATCCTCAACACTAATGACGTCGGCACCGCCATGTTTGCCAAAGGACAGAAGATTGAATCTGACATTGATCTCTGGCACAAGCGGATCGGCCACGTCAATTACCAGAGGCTTCAGGACATGCAATTAAAATAGGTTGTCTTTAGTTTGTCGAAATTCAGTGGCTGGAAGGCCCAAATTTGTGAAGCCTGCTAACTCGGGAAGCAACACCGGCTTCTATTCCCCACCGAACGAAATTGGAGTTGTAACAAGCTCGACTTAATCCATTCGGATGTATGGGGACTGGCACAAAACGTTAGTCTTGGTGGGTGTCGATATTTCATCTCCTTCATCGATGACTACAGCCGACACACGTGGATCTACCTCATCGAGATGAAAATTGAAGTCTGCAACTGATTCCAAAAGGGAAACAGAGAGGAAGATAAAGGACCTGCGGTTGGAGGGAAGAAAAGAATACTTTGTCGGCCAATTCCATAGTCATCTACAGCAGAAGGGAATTCAGAGAGAATTCAGCTATAGGTACACACCGGAAAGAAAGTAAGAACTGGTCGATTGTTGATGCGGCAAGGGTGATGATGGAGGGAAGAGCCTACCCAAATTTTACTAGTTGAGGCGATCCGGACGGCCGTCTACTTCCAAAACCGGATCAGAGAGAAGGTGTCTGCACACGAGTTGTGCAAGCCGAATTTGAGGCACCTTCGGATATTCGGTAGCATAACATATGTGCATGTACCGGATAAGAAGTGGAAGAAGCTAGATCCGAAGTCCGAGAAGTGCATCCTAGCCGGTTACTTGCATGAGCAGAAGGGGTACAAGTGTTATAACCCCCGGTTTAAGCAGGTCTGAGTAAGCCGAGATGTCGAGTTTGATGAGACGGGATCATGGTACTCTCTACCGACTCTGACCCGATTCCAGAAGATGAGGCTGGTGAGCCCGAAGAGGTCAACGTAGAAGATGAAGACTTCAGCACTCTAGAAGAGAGTCCGATCTCATTCCGACTAAGTGGGCCGAATGAGCGGCTGAGTCAGGATGACCATTCGGGTGAAGAACCGGTGAGTAGTGAAGACTTTGCCGTGTTGTCCCCATGCAAGGAACCGAGGAGACGGTTCACGAGCAAAGAGAGGGGGAAGAAGAAGATGTTGGAATACGATACTGGCAGTGACGGGTCGGATCGAAGCGAATCTGACCTCAAAAAGGGAGACGGTGGATCGTCAGAAATGATGTCCGAACCGGCCAAGAAGGGCCTCAAACTGGGTAATGACAAGTTACACCGGTCAACCCGCCAGAATAACCCTATCCAGAGGTACAGGTACAATGAGTACATGGTGCATCACTATGCGTACATGACTACGTAGAAGCAACGAAAGACGCAAATTAGCGTGCTGTTATGGAGGAAAAAATGTGGCCAATGACACATGGGACCTGGTTGACCCTCCCCGACTATGTAAACCGATCGGTTGCAAATGGGTATATAGGGTGTAGTACAATGCCGATGGTTCAGTCAACCGGTACAAGGCCCGGTTAGTGGCGAAGGGATACGCACAAACCCACGGAATCGACTACGATGAGACCTTCACTCCAGTAGCGAAGATGACGACGGTTCGTGTGGTACTAGTTGCTGCTGCAGCAATGACATCCTCACCAAATGGACGTGAAGAATGCATTTCTTTAAGGTGATCTTGAAGAACGGGTCTATATGATCCAACCCCCCAAATTCCAATCGGAGATGAACAAGTCGGTAGTATGCCGACTCAAGAAGTAGTTTTACAGTCTGAACCAAGCCCCTTTAGCTTGGAATGCAAAGATCACACACCGATTGTGTAAGATGGGCTTTGCAGCCTCAAAGTCCGACACTTCCTTGTTCATCCGGACGGTCTGGTGTGCATTTTTCTTTATGTAGATGATTTAGTCATCACCAAACCCAGACTCGATGCAATCAATTGAGTCAAATCCCAGCTGTCGGACGCATTTGAAATGAAGGGCCTGGGGAACCTTCATTATTTTCTTGGGATAGAGGTGATCTGGAGCCTCGACAACATATTGCTCTCACAAAGACAGTATGTGCTAAATATGTTGTACAAGTTCGGCATGACGGAATGCCGATCAATCTACACACCCCTGGACCGGAACCAGAAGCTTTGTCCCGACTCCGGACCGGCTTGCGATGAGAAACAGTTCCAACAAATTGTTGGGAGCCTTACATACCTGATGATCACCCGACCTGACATCAGTTATCCAGTCAGGGTGATCAACCATTTCATGCAGAAGCCTGACTCCGGTATGTTAGTGGCACGAAGGACCAGAGATTGTTATACCGACACAGTATAGTCGGGAAATTGGTCGGATATATCGATGTCGACTGGGCTGGTGATGTATCGGATCACCGATCCACCTCCAATTTCATATTTTCTCTAGGTAGCGCGACTATTGCATGGAGCAACAAAAAGCAGCAAAAAGCAACCGACAGTGGCTCTGTCAAGCATTGAGGCTGAATATTGGGGCGCTACCAATGCCACATTGGAAGCCATTTGGCTTCGGTGACTACTTCGTGACCTCCGAATCAAGGTACCGACCTCGATCCTGATCTGCTGTGACAACATGAGCAACATTCAACTCGCCAAGAACCCTGTATTCCATGCTCGGACAAAGCACATAGAAGTGCATTATCACTTAGTGAGTGAGCGGGTCTTGAGCGGTGAAGTTGAACTTCAGTATGTTCAGACAGATCTGCAAATCGCCGATATCTTCATCAAACTGCTCGGATCAGACAAGTTGCAACACTTAACCGAAATGCTTGATGTTCAACATCTCGACATGCCGTACTTGAGGGGGAGAATAGGAATGGGAACAGATGGCACCGGACAAGGAACCAGAGACGAACAAAGAACAAAGGGGGGGAGATAAGCAGAAAAAGGAAGCCGAGTCAACCGAAGGAGTCGGCACATCCGAACAAGTTGGAGCAAACGGCAGTGGTGGCAAAGTCAAGAAGGACAAAGCCGACCGGAATAAGGCCAAGATCCGAACGTGGTCCGATGTGGAGAAGGGCCTAAAAACGGAAGACGAGTTGGAGACTACCAACTCGGACAAGAACTGGAACGAATCGGAGACAGCCGGTTCGGTTCAATAGATGGATTCGGAAGAGCCACATCTACTAAAGTCCAAGCGGACACAGACGCCAACACGGAGGAGCCGATGGATCGACAAGCATCAGAGTCATAGCAGTGAGCGAGCTGAAATGGGCCTGTTGAGAAGACAAGTTGACCGAGGAGGTCGGGGTGCACGGAACTAGAAGGGTCGCGGGAAGCAGAACCAGACCGGATGAGGAGTGCGAGCAAGGCGGGAGGATGCCAGAAGGAGTCGGGCGAAAGAACCGGCTACCACAAAAACTGACACCACAATCCGACCTAAGCTGAGCTTGAGGGGGAGTGTTCAACGAGCAAGATCAACCGGATTCGGAACGGAGAACCGGATCAGTGTTAGGATGATATCCGGAACCAGGAGGCGAATCGGAGAGCTGGATCGGATTGAAACCCATAGACCGTTAGAGGCCTACGGATCTAGCCTAGTACGTAGGCATATTGTTGGGAGTTAGTGTCAGTCGCTCATATGAGCATTGAAGTACCTGTCAATAGTCCTGTCAGTCCTTTATGGACTTGTATAAAAGTTCTCTCTGAGCACATTCTATGTACAGAATATTGAGAGTATTTTTTGAATAGAGTTTACGTTCTATCTCTCTCTCATGTGTATGCGTACTCTCTGTGTGTGATAACTTTTATTCTCATCTTCTATTGCTATCCGGCTGAGCCGGTTTGTCGAACGCTTCTGCACGTTTACTTTGACACAGATACTAGCTGGTCCATATCCGGATACGTCATGACATATGCAGGGGGAGCCGTATCATGGCAGTCGAGGCTGCAGAAGTCCGTTGGACTGTCAACAATGGAAGCGGAGTACATGGCAGTTGTGGATGGACTTCATCGGAGAGCTAGGGATTCGATAGGAAGAATACAGGCTCTACTGCGACAATCAAAGTGCCATCCACCTTGCAAAGAACGCGGCCTACCATTCCCAGACCAAGTACATCCAGAGAAGATATCATTGGCTCTAGGAGAAGATAGAAGATGAACACTTCGCGCTGCCAAAGATCCATACGGAGGATAATGGGTTGGATATGTTGACGAAGGTGCTGCCAGCCGACAAATTGGACACGTGCCGAAGACGGATCGGACTAACGAGAAATCCTATGCCGGAGTGAAGGGGGAGTTTCTTGGGAATTTGGTCCCTCCGGATGGGATCCAAATGAGATCTAGAGGAGCCGAATCGGACGAGCTGAAGGAAGGAACCGGACCGGATGCAACAATTGGACCGGAATAGAAGGTATCTGGATGGATCCGGTGTGAACCGGATCCAGGGACATCTGCAAATATGTTTCTGGTGTGCCTGTAAAGGCTATATTTGTAAATAGTCTTCAAGTCATATAAGTATAAATATGACTTAGGGCAATCACTTTGAAAAAGTTGTTAATGTTGTTGTTGTTGTTGTTGTTGTTAGTTGTATCATAGTAGTACAGAGCTCGAGGTCGTTTCCTTTGAGTCTCCTATTGTACCTCCTTTCTTGTATAGTGATAGTTGGAGTCTGTGGGTTCCCATGGTTTTTCCCTATCAGGGCTTTCCACGTAAACATCCTGTGTCATCTCTTCTGTGTAAGTGTACGAACTTCCATTTCTATTTTGTTCTTTCATAAAGTGTTTGAGTCTCGGTTGTGGCCGAGTGCTATTCTGCACAAGAAATCTTAAGAAGATTTTCGCCGTGAGCACCATAGCCAGAAAGCTTCAACTCATAAAGGAGTTGAGCAACGTCCGACAAAGAGACATGTCGGTGGCTGACTACACCTTCAAGATCAAGGAGATCTGTGACTCCCTTGCCTCCGTCAACATGAATGTCGAGGAGGACGAAACGGTGCAAGTTTGCCTCTTAGGGTTGGTGTCAAAGTTTGGGGCATTCTGAACGGCAATCTACATGAGGGAGAGTACGCCTTCGTTTTTCGAGATACAATGGATATTGCTCATAGAAGAAAACCAATCGGGTGGATCGATGAGAATGCACACCGACAACAAGATGTTGTACACGGATATGGATCAGCCCCGTGGTCATGGTGGATGAGGCGAGTCTTCGTGTAATGGAAGCAGCCGATGGGAGCAGAACTCGAGGCATAATTGAAATGCCGACAACAGTTCCAAACCCTCCACGGGTAGGGGGAGTCGAGGTGACGCCGGAGGTCATAAAGGAAAGACTGTGTCAAACTGTTATTGTGGTCGGAAGGGCCAAGAGAGAGAAAGAGTGCTCGAAAAAGTGAACCAATTCAGACAAGGCTGGATCGAGCTAAGGGGACGTAGATAGGATTCAAAGATCACACTACGCCGAGGGTTCGGGAGGAGCTGGAAATGGATTAGGCCCAACCTTCATGATGAAGCACAAAGCCAACTCAATGGCGGTGAACACCTCAAGGTCGAACGAGGTGTGGTATGTGGATTCGGGCGCATCGAACCACATGATGAATCACAAGGAATGGTTCTCGACTCTGGAAAGGCAGGAGCAGCAAGGGGTCATCGCAACTGGTGATGACACCCCTCACCCCATCAAACACATTGGAGATGTCCCTTTGAGCCATGTCGGCCAGAAAGGAATCGTGAGGAATGTCTTGCATGTGATGACAATCACCAAGAACTTGGTGTCAGTCGGACAAATTGTTGACTAGATCATGCAAGTTCGATTTACTCATCTTGGGTGCTTCATCAAAGAAGAAGGTAAGATCATCGCAGAAGGGTGCCAAGAAGGGAGGATTTTCATCCTCGAAACAAATGACATCGGCACCACTATGTTCGCCAAGGGGAAAAAAGTTGAATCAAACATCGACTTGTGGCACAAGAGGTTCAGCCACGTCAACTTCCTGCGGTTTCAAGAGAAGCAGATGAAAAACATCGCTTTCGGCTTGCTGAAATTCAATGGGCGAAAGGGCCAAGTCTGCGAAGCCTGCAGATTTCTTTCATTTGGGACTTTCATTCCCAAATGAAAGAAATCGGAGCTAAAAGAATCTTCATTAAATCCATTCGGATGTAAGGGGACCGAGTAGAACATGAGTACTGGTGGAAGTCATCACTTTGTAACCTTCATCGATGGCTACACCCGGCACAGTTGGGTGTGCTTGATCAAGAACAAAAGCGAAGTATTCTCTTGAAGGTGAAAATCCTTGCCGAATAGGAGACAAAACGAAAGATGAAGTGCCTAAGGTCCGATGGCGGGAAAGAGTACTTTTCTGACCAGTTCTCTAGCTATCTATAAAAGGAAGAAATTCGACACGAATTCTCCTGCAGATACACACCGCAGCAGAACGGCATGGCCGAGAGGAAGAATCAGATAATCAAAGAAGCGGCCAAGACAATGCTTGAGGAGAAGTATATGCCAAAATTCTACTGGGACGAAGCTGTAAGGATGAAGTTATACCTGCAGAATCAGACTTCTGCAAATGGCGGAGTGTCGCCACACGAGCTGTACTCCGAGAAGAAGCCGAATTTGGCACACTTGAGGGTATTCGGTAGCATTGCTTATGTGCATGTGCCGAAGGAAAAACGGAGGAAGTTAGATGTGAAAGTCGAGAAGTGTATCTTGGTCGGCTACTCGGATGAGGAAAAGGGTTATAAGTGCTATAACCCCTGAACGAAAAAGGTCTGAGTAAGCGGGGATGTCGTTTTCAACGAGTCGGCTTCGTGGTACTTGCCTTCACTTCCCATCCCCATCCACTCCATTCCGAATTCTGAGGATGAGGCCAGTGAGACCGAGATGCCCCTTGAGGAAGAGGAGATCGGAACTCTAGAAGACAGTCCGATCTCATTTCGGCTAAATGAGCCGAATGAGAGAATGAGTCTAATGGACCAGTCGAAAGAAGATCTAGAGAGTAGTGGAGAGTTAGTCGTGCAGTCCCCGCACTAGAAAACGAGGAGATGGTTTACGCGCAAGGAGAAGGGGAAGATGAAGATGTTGGAATATGATAGTGAGGCCGGCACATCGGATCGAAGCGAATTCGATGTGGGACCTTCGAAGGCGAGGTCAAAGTCCGCCGAGAGGACCACGAAATCGGCGAACCAGAAATTATGCAGATCCACCCGCCAGAAGAATCTCGTAATTCGGTACGACTATAATGAGTATATGGCGCAACATTATGCATATATGGCAAAGGTGGCAAATGTGCGTGAATTCGAGAACTACGCAGAAGCGGCGAAGGACGCAAATTAGCGTTCCGTTATGGAGGAAGAGATGTGTGAGCTAAAGGAGAACGAGACTTGGGACTTGGTTGACACCCCCAAGGGTGTGAATGCGATCGGATGCAGGTGGGTATACAAGGTCAAGTACAACGCCAACAACTTGTTCAACGATATAAAGCCTTATTAGTGGCAAAGGGCTAGATGTAGAAACACGACATCTATTACGATGAGACCTTCGCTCCGGTCGTAAATATGATAACTCTTTGTGCATTGCTAGTCGAAGCAGTGGCAAAGGGGTGTCTCTTACATCAAATGGATGTAAACAACGTGTTCCTACAAGGCAATCTTGAGGAACAAGTGTACATGGTACAACCCCCCATATTTCTATCTCAACAAAACACCTCAGTAGTTTTCCAATTGAAGAAGTCGTTGTTTGGACCTAAACAAGCCCCGCCTGCTTGGAATGCAAAGATCCTGCAACGACAGTGTAAGATGAGGTTTGCTCCATAAACATCAGACTCTTCATTGTCCATTCGTCCGAGCCAGACCGAACTTATTAGCATTTTGCCATATGTCATCGTTGGTGTCGACCTCAGAGAAATCAGCCGAGTAAGGTCTCAGCTTGCGGCATAATTCAAAATGAAGGATCTAGGGGACCTTCATTACTTCCTTAGAATCGAGGTGATCCAAACCCTTGAAGGCATATTGATCAGCCAATGCCATTATGTGCTCAATAAGTTCGGGATGGCGTATTGTAAGTCTGCCTCAACCCCTCTGGATAGAAACCTGACGCTTCGCCAAAATTCGGGAATGGCGTGCATCCCGACACGGTTTGCCGATATCTTTACCAAACCTCTTGGCCTAGACAAGTTGCGGCAACTCTCGGGCATGTTTGGCATACAACACCTCAATATGCTAAACTTGAGGGGGAGGACTGAAACCAAAAAGGAGAGAGACGAAGTCCGAAAACCCGAATCGGATGAAGAATTAGATTTCGGTATGACTAAAGAAGTCAGAACGTCTAGATCGGTTGGAGAAGCGGAGGACACATGGACATGTGGAAGAAGATCGGCTAAGAAAAGAGTAGTCACATGCAAGGGGAGTGGCTGAAAGAGAAAGCCAAAGCCAAAACCAACCAAACCAAGGGGAGGTGAAGCCGAGAAGGGCAAGAAAGGCGGTAGAGTCAAAAAGGATAGAGCCGACCAAAAGAAGGCCAAGACCAAGACATGGGTAGATGTGGTAAAGGGCCTGAAGGAGGGCGAATCGGAGACAACCAATTCAGATGAGGGCTGGATTGAATCGGAACCAGTTGATTCGATTGTGGAAGGTGATTCAGACGAGCCGAACCGCACAAAGGCCAAGCGGATAAGAAGACAACTGAAGCTGACACCAAAATAGAGGAGCTTACGGGTCGAACGACGCCAATACCCCGACAAGGACGGAGCTGACAAGGGCCTTGGACGTAGACAAGCCGAGCATAAGTGTCAAGGTGCATAGAACCACATGAGTCAAGGAGTGCCAAATTGAACGGGTCGTGGGACGCAGGCCTGAACTGGACAAGGAGCACGAGCGAGACGTCGAGATGCTAGGAGAACCTGGAATGATGAACCAGCTAGAGCTGACACGGTGGGACCTCAAGTTGAGCTTGAGGGGGAGTCTTGAGAGACAGCTCAACGTGAACTGATGTTAGCCAGTCAGGGTAGGCGTCGGTCAAGTACGAAGCGTCGGAATCGACAATGGTCGGAAAAGACAGAGTCGGAGTCGGATCGATGGGTTAGCAATTTTGCCGACTAAATAAAAAGTAATTACGAATATTAGAGTTAGTTAGAAGTTCTGTTAGTTTTTGCCAGCAAGGCAATATGTACTTCTTGATGAGTAAGTCTCTCGGGTTACCTATAAAAAGGGACCAACAACATTGTAACAACATCGTCTATTTTGGAAGTTAATATAGTGGTTAGTTAGTAGGAAAGAGTTGTGTGCTGTTGTTCAGAATATTATTTCCATTCCCTATTCTATACATTTATACATTAATCATAACTGTTTATACCAATTAGTCGATCACGATACAAGTCAACTGTATCATTAGTCTACGTAGGCGTAATTTAGTATTCCATTTGTACTCCACAGTTTCTTGATAGAATGTTCGACACCACTGGTTATCGGTCACAAGTGTCGATTGTCGACTGAACAAGAGTTGAATCGGTCGAAGAAGCCGAGGGCTGAGAGTTGAGAGCCGAGAGCCAAATCGAATAGAGTTCGATTTTGGTGGGTCGAGTCGGATGACATCCGAAAAGGCCGTTGAGGGCCTATATTCCTATTATAGCAAATAGGAATATTGTAGGTAGAATTAGTGTCAGGCTCATTTATGAGCATTCAAGTACTGACGGTACTTGTGTCAACCCACTCGTCAAGGGCCTATATATAAAGTGCACTCTGAGCAGTGTTGTAAGTACTAAGTCTTTTTGTAATCGAAATATTGTTGTCTGCTCTACTCAGTCTCTCTCTCTCTCTCCCATTCTTTGTGTTTACCTAACTGTTGAGTTTCTAAAATGACTCTGTACTCAGTGTCTATCACACACGCTTCTGCACACATATTCTTTTACATTCTTTTTCTCTCTTCTTTGTAACTCTACACTTCGAGAGCTCTTTACAATGTTAGGTTTGGGCTTATATACTCAAGCCCTAACTAAAAGACGTGTTCACACTTAGGATACAAAGTGGAAGGAGTCGGTATTTTATGCCAACACATCTCTCTCTCTCTCTCCTCTCTCTCTCCTCTCTCTCTCCCCAACAACTCCTTGTCTCATTGTGGCCATATGCCATACCATCACATAACAAGTTCCACACATCACACACACACACACACACTATCTCTCTCCCTCCCTCCCTCCCTCCCTCCCTCCCTCTCTCTCTCTCTCCAACAAATCTATGTCTCATTGTCGTGTTGCCGTCGTCTGCCATGTTGTCGTGTTGTTGTATTGTCATCATTAGCTGTTGTCTGAGTTCTTGTATGTACTATTGTAGAGTGCAACCTTGGTGGACCTTTGAGGTGTGTGCGTTTCACTTTGAATGTGTGCCTTCTTTGGTGGGTTCTTTCCGTGTGCTCATCGCGTGCTACGTAAGAACCGACGAAATGCTAATGTGAAAAACCATCACACCATAATACATTTCACGCATGAGCTCACTGACATCTACTGCCGACATGTTCAAGCACATCTCAGCTCTTTTGATTCTTCCTTGCCTTTAGAGAACCTCACTACAGAACTCACACACATCCTTCACTCAACAATAATTAGCAGCTTCCCATACACGAAACACTCCAATCATAGTAGAATAGGGTCTATTCCACAGAACAAGTGGTATGATGAGGATTGTAGAGAGTTTTATAGACAACTTAAAGTGTCACAATTTAGTGCTACTATTTCCTCAGTAAAGGCTCACAAAGAGATGCGCAAGATGACACATCGTAAAAGACAAGATTGGGAAGCATCTCAATATTGGGAACTCTACCATATGCTCATGAGTAGGGATTGCGCCCTTGCATGGAAGAGACTACGGGAACGGCGACCACAAACACCCATCGAGGATTCCAATGCCTTCCACACCCCGACCTACCATGGGGACACTTTTCATGACCTCTAGGGTCACGAAGGTTATAAAAACATTACAACATAGGAAATCCATGAACCACATAGGATTGCGAGCCGAGCACATCATATATGCTCGAGAGTGCCTAGCCCCCTTTCTCACTCTAATCTTCAACCGCGCCCTCGCCGAGGGTTTTCCACCACAATGGACCATGAACAAAGTGGCCCCTATACATAAAGGAGGGGATGCAATGGACCCAAATACATATAGGACCATTATGATAGGTCATACTCTTGTAAAACTATATGGTACAGTAATGGAAGCGGAGCTCAACGATTATTTGGAAACATTAAGTCTTCGAGCACCTGAGCAGGTTCACTTTAGAGGAGCCTTCACCACTATTGACCATATCTTCACACTTAGGTGCTTAATTGACCAGACGAAGGCTCATAAGAAGAAACTATATAGTTGCTTTGTGGACTTCCGCAAAGCCTTTGACACAGTTCCTAGGGAGAGGTTGTTTGATAGACGTAAGAGCTTGGAGATACCGAATGACATTATCTGGGCCATTTATGCCCTATATGAGCAAGTCTCTGAGTGCATAAGATGCGCAGGTGGCCTATCTGATTGTCTCACTAGCACCATTGGTGTAAAACAGGGTTGCCCCCTATCACCGACTCTTTTTGGGATCTACATTGATGAGATCACTGATTTTATTGCTCATAAGGGAGGCAAGTGAGTAGCTATTGGGGATACACTAGTTAGTCTCTTACTCTACGCAGACGACATTGTCTTGCTCTCAAAGTTGGAACACGACCTACAAAAGCATCTTAATGCCCTAGATGACTTTTGTACACAATGAGGGTTGGTAGTGAATCTAACAAAAAATAAAGTCCTTATCTTTCATACATCGTCCTGAGTTAGGAGTAAATGTCACCTAATCCTCTCTCATAAACTAGTTGAGGTAGTTGGATCATATGTACACTTGGGAGTCACTTTTAGTGCTCGCTCAAGTAAATTCTCGATGACCCAGGCAGCCAAAGATAGGCTAACGAGAGGGTATGCATCCCTGTCACTCTTAGAGAGACAATGCCACCAGGTATACATTCAAGAGCCACGGACTAAGGGATGGCTCTTCAACTCATTAGTGACCCCTTCCCTCATATGTATGCATCAGTAGTATGGGCTCCAGGTCTACCATCTTTCATGTGGACACAATTAGAGAGACCTTTGGTGATGATGTTATCACGTCAACTCCAACGCAAATCGACAATAACACATGACATTATTAGAGCAGAGTTCAGTCTGCCCCCAATGTTAGTAGAAGCACTTTTTCAAGTGGTAGTTTTTATTCATCGGATACATAGTCAACCACAAGATAGGATATCCCATTGAGCCTTTGAGGCATCCCGATTCCTACATGCGTCTGGAGACACTAGCTCTTGGTATAGCACTGTGGTGAGTTGGTTACTTGCAAACGACATAGACATTAATAACCTACCTCCCCTTAAATACAACCATGGGACTGATCAAACTCTAATCTCTCATGAAGACTGTAATAAAGTGATAAGCCAAGAAATATGGCAAATTTACACTCGATATAAATGGATCACCCTACGAGAGCCACTCCCATCTAAAATGTTGTACTATAAGGAACACTTCTTGCACTTCTCTAAGTTAGGTTTTATTACACGACCAAGATATCTAGATACATTCTTATCAAATGCACTAAGGGTGGCCATTGGACAACTTAGGATATCATCTCACCAACTTGAGATTGAGAATGGTCAGGCTAATAGAGTCCCTACAGAGGAAAGACTATGTAGGTTATGCCACATAGAGATAGAGGATGAGTATCACTTCACATGTGAGTGCCCAACTTATGTCGAGATACAGGCGGAATACCAAGACATATTAGGACCCTGTCCCACCCTCTCCAAACTATTAGATACCCTGGATATAAAGAAAGTAGGTAGGTGTATCTTAGAGCTAAAACAACATAGGGAGAATAAATTACAAAGTGTTAACGATAACCCTTTTACTATTCATCAACATGTAACTAGTGTAATTTTTCAGGAACAAGGGGGGATGATGAATGTGGATACACTTACACCGCTCGGCCTCTCTCTTGAGGAAGTAGAAATGCAAAGAACGACCAAACACCCTCGGATGTTGGGCTTCAAAACAAGTCGACACGGAGTAGAAAAAAGATTAAGAAGATAAGGGAACGTGAGCTACGTTGACTAGAAGCTATGGTTGGGGTACCTTTTACATTGGGACCATGGGCCACATCCACATCGAAACCCTTTGACCTCCCGCTTCTCGTCGAGATACTTGGATGGAAATGAAATTAGGCATAGTATAACATCATTTTCATTGTAGAACATGTTTTTTATATAGAACATATTTGTTATTTTACTAGAATTATTTAGCTTAAAACTCTATCTTAAATTTTTTTTATTATTTTTTATTTTTGATGAATGGGTAAAGATCCCATTTTTTGTTGTAAACCATTTGCCTCATGGGCCAATTTTGGCCTCAGAAGACGTTAATATATCTTTCTTGTTTTCTTTCTCTCTCTCCCTCTCTCTCTCCCCAACAACTCGTTGTCGCGTTGTGGCCATCAGTCATGCTATCACATAAGAAGATCCACACATCACACACACTCACTCACTCTCTCTCTCTCTCCAACAAATCTCCGTCTCGTTGTTGTCATCTGTTATCGTGTTGTCATGTTTCCGTGTTGTTGTATTGTCACCGTTGGTTTTTGTCTGAGTTCTTGTATGTACTATTGTAGAGTGCATCATTGGTGGACCTTTGAGGTGTGTGCGTTTCACTTTGAATGTGTGCCTTCTTTGGTCAGTTCTTTCGGCGTGTTCATCGCATGCTACGTAAGAACCGATGAAATGCCAATGTGAATGCGACGCCCACACAAGCTCGGCTAAGTCTTCCACCCATTTCTGTTGTCTTTTTTTATTGACACCAAAATGACATCTAAATGAACTAAAGAACATTAGGAGATGCAAGATGAGGCTATAACTAAAGAAGACTTTTTAGATATGTCTAATCGATTAGCAAGAATATAGAATGATATGAGAAAATGGGCAAAAGAAGCCGAAACCCAAAAGAAAAAAGATAGAGAGGAAAAAGACGCTCTTAAGGCCGAAATAAAGAAACTTAATGTAGAAAACACCAGCATTAAGAAACAACTCAATGACCTCGAAGTATCTAGGGAAGACAGTGAAATATACTCCATAGAGGATATAAAGGAAGAGATTAAAAAAGTTATTTAGAGGAAGTTAAAAATGACATGGAGTTAGCTAAAATAGGTTGGTAGACGTAGTAAAATGATACATTAAAAAGGAAATAAAGATGAAAATATTGTTAACACTACCCTTGAAGAAGATAAAATGCGTCAGGCCAGACGCTTAAATGTATGTGTCACTAGACTCAAGGAAGGTGCACTCCCCGAAGAAGATGCACAAACACTTGGGAAAATCTTCGGGTACACAGAGGCCCTACCAATCACCAAAACTTCGAGGGGTGGATGTGACACAACTAGGAAGAGAGCCTTAGTCCTTCAATTTAAAGACGTACAATCTAGAATCACAGTTTTTAAGAAGACATCACCGACAAAAAGCACTTCAATTAGTGGAAAGGTACATGTGTTTCATTATAGATGGCATGGATCAGAAGACGACTTGTTTGCCACAATTTCAAAGGTTGTCGAAGGATATTGGAGATGAATGCCTTGTTTGTCGTATTATTAGACAATAAGGGCTCAATTCTTCCTAACATATCCTAATATCCACAATGACCCTAATCTTAAAGTGACAGTCATGCAAAGAGTTTTACAGTCTTAGCAAGGTATTCTCCCGCCAGTATTATACGTTGTCGTGACGATTTTCGGCAATGGTGTGAAAATCACATAAAACGTACAAAATCGAGTATGAATCACATAAAACAATAATAGTGAAGATAACATTTTAAATAAGTTTAATATCTAAGTACAAAATGATGGAGGTCTTCAAGAGCTTTCGAATACACTTTATTACACGAGAAACGAACAACTAGATGTCAAGATATGAGGGTATAAAGTTTGTGAAAGGAAAAGAGAAAACTGTGAGATATCCCACATAGGCACGACAAATACGGCTCTCATCATATATAAGGTTTTGGCCAACCAAAACCGGACCCGTGATGGAGCCGGTGATCCAGCGGCAGCCAACAAAGCGACGATGGCACACCGGCAACCGGTGATCCGGCGGAACCGACATCCGGCGAGGTGGTGGCCACCGGTAACCGACGGCATCCGGCACCGGCGAGGCGACGACATCCGGCTGGAAACCGGCATCTGGCGAATCGGTGACTAGATAAATAAATATATAAATATATATACAAGGAGGGCAAGTAAGGATTCGAACCTTGCACCTCCAAGTTAGGAGTCAATTGGCTTACCACTAAGCCAAGATATTTAGTTGAAATTATATTTCTATCATCATACTTTTACATGTAAATGCTTATGCATGAGAGCTAAAATGAGTGACATGGTTATCATGCACCACATGTAATACACGAAGCGCCAAATGGCAAACATGCATCATATGCATGGGGGCATCTATAAAAGGATGGATGAAAATGTATTATGGATCCATGTATGAACTAAGAAATTCATTGATGATATATCTTGTTTCTTAAATCAAGAGTTACAATCTTAATCTCAATATCTCTCTCTTGGCCATATCAATCTTTCTCAATCTAAGTCAAGCATTCTCTTTCTCTCTCTCAATCTATCCTAAATACTTTCTCGCCAAGCTTGGTGCGAACTTCAAGCCTTCCGGTCCAGAACCCCAGCGGTTCCGCCTCGTGATCCTCACCTAGTGACGGATCTTCACCACAACATGCAACTAGACAACACGGCTAGAGGAAACAAAAACTCGACTGTGTTTGATTAATTAAGCATGCTAGTAGAGAGGTTTCTTGTATACGTATTCGGGTGCAAAGAAACGAGTAAGACAATGCTTAGATAGAAAAACGAGAAAGTACCAAGACGCAAGATATTTAACGTGGAAAACCCGAATGGGAAAAACCATGTGGAGTCTACAAACTCCAAATTGAACCAGTATAAGGGGAGGAGTACAACAAGAAGATTCAAGGCAACGACCTTGACCTCTTCTTCGTTGACCGACGGATATAGAGTTGCACACTCCTTCACTCTCTCTCTCTCACTCACTCTAGTTACGGAGGCAACTACCTTCTCTAACTATACAACAATAATCAACTCATGCACATAAGGTTTCCCCTAGTTGTATTTATACTAATACAACTTTCTGAGCTATTTACACATACAGCCCACAAAGGGCACATTAAGACTAGTTACAAATATAGTCCCTCGGATTGGCTATTAAATCGATTTTCAATTTTTCGATTTCCAATTCAACTCTCACTCTTCCCATCCAGAGGAACCTGTTTCCCAACATAGATAACCACTTTGCCAGTTACTAGCCACTCCAATATCAATTCAAATGGAATATTGTTGTATCATCAATGATGAACACGACTCATTTTCAATCACTAGATAATCCTGACCTGAATAATCTAGTTCGTCCACGACTAAGAGATATTTACGTGGAACCAAAAATATCGCATGCTGCAGAGGCAAGATGGCAAGGCAATTTGCATGAGCGACAAGTTGGTATGTTGGTTGCAACATTAGCTAGGGGTAATGAGTTGGGCCATCTCTTTTGGATTGCTAAAATCACCGAAATTATTAAAGGATGAACAAGGCAATCAAGTTATGTCCATTGTGGTTCATTGGTATCATACCTCTTCCCCATATACATTTATTAGGAAGTACTCTTTAGAAATGGTTAAGGATGTCAGAGGCATAAGTAGAAAGCGGAGAAGAAAGAATGTACCAAGCATGTCTACTCTCACATTGGATAATGTAGACATACTACTAAATGACTTCTCCTTGACCAAAACAAGCCATTTAAGAAAAACCACAATCAAGATAATAAAAGAGAAGATACCAAGTGTAAGTCCTGACACATGACAAAGTCGAACCAGGAGCATGCCTCATAATCACGGTGACGTTGGATTGCAATTGGATGAAGACAATGCCTTGGTTGCTAGTGATGATGAGGATGAGACCTCACAAAGCTCTTCTAGTTCATTGGATGGGTCTAAAGGGGATGGCACTTTGGGAAGTGATTGTTTTGATACATGAACTATAAAAAATGTATTTTACATCAAACTGTCGATTCATGAATATGTATAAATATAGGTGGTAGTCCTTTTGTAAATTTTGTACATTCTCTTGTAAGTTTCGCGTGTCAATTATTTAGGTATTTTTGGACTTAATGTTTGTTGTCCTTAGCCATGGTCCTCCGAGTAGAATAGGGTAAGAACCTGGGGCATCAAGGCATAGGACCATAACTGAAATTGAGAATGCATGCCTGTCAATTATGATTTCAAGGTTCTGAATTAACCCAAGGGGTTTTACGGAACTTGTATTCGCCATCCTTAACCAAAATCAGCAGGCTTCCCAGTGGTCGATGCCGAGTCAGACGCCGGTGGCTTTACTTATTACATTGACTCCATAACCACCATCAATGATGTAGCTGGTTATTTCCTGTTCCTTGACTATACGATTCACGGTTGGGTTTTGTGTGTTTAGAACCGTGGGTCCTTCACTAGTCACAGAAAAATGAATCATGTTAACCGGTCGGCAAGGAAAGTCCAGAATGGAAGAAGGGGATAATTAATAACCGGGAGCTGATTTTATATATATATATATATATATATATATAGAATTATTATGATTTGAGAAGCAAACGGACGGACCCGGAATCGGTATGCCGATCCGGATCCGGACCGGTTCGTAGCCGGTTGCTGGTTGGCACCAGTTTGTACCTAGAGCCGGAGACCTATAAAAGGGCCCGGTGAGATTGTAATCATTATCGGATAATTAATAGAGTGTTGTTGTTTTGCATCTTAATCATTGTTAATTACCGTTCTGTGCTAAGTATAATTTATCCTACACGTGTATTGTGACTAATGATCTTGCCGCTTAGTAACCAATTAGGGTTTCATTAATAATCGGTCTAACTTTATCTCACCGCAACACCCCTTGGGTGAAGTGTCTCAAAGGGACACCCTATATAAGTCCATTGTCCGGCCCTAGCGATAACATAGATTTTGGCGACCACGATTCCTACACAAACGCAGCGAACAGCGGCGGGCATGGATGACTAGACCAACAAATGACCCGGTTACGGAACGAGCGAGAAGACTTGCCAAATGATTGCGAAAGCGAGAGGCTTTCCAACAGGCGGCAGAAGAGATCCGTGCGGATCAGTCATTTTCCAAAGTAATCCGGCAAGTGGCTGCAGAGTCACTCCGCGGGCAGAAGAATTCCCAACCGGACGAAGGAAGCAGCTTGAGCAGTCTCCAGGATGCGGAATCAATTCTGCAAGCACTAGCAACAAGGGGAGGCGATTCGGAACCGTTCTCGGCCTTCGATTCGGATTCGGATGGCGAATGCAGCGCCCATTCGAATTACCGTAGTAGCCACAACACCCCAGACGAACCGAAGGACGAGCAGCCGGATACCTTGCGGACATCAGAACTAGAGTTAACAGAACTAGAAGCCCCAGACCGGCAAGTGGCGGAAAGACCTCCAACACCGAAAGAAGAGGAGGAAAGACCTACGACACCAAAAGAAGAGGAGGACAGACCTCCGACACCGAAAGAAGAGGAGGGAAGACCTCTGACACCACCAGCTCGTGTTCCGACACCAGACGACGACATGTCATTCCAATATCCCAAGTACCGGGATGATCTGGACATAGAAGCTCATGTCTATCCATTTCTACAAACATGGGAAGCAAACCATGTATCGCAACACTTGACCGCCGCCAAAGTAGAACGCTTGAAGATTGCAGAGTTCGGCATGACCTTGGAAGGACCAGCCGCGCGATGGCGCTTGACGCACCCTCCAGGTACCATCACGACATTTCAGGACTTAAAAACCAGATTTTTACATTTCTTCAACAAGGAGGTGGATCAACAGGAGATGGTCGGCCTATTCTACACCATACGACAGGAACCGACGGAAACCATTCAACAATTTGTAATCCGGTTCCAACGAATGCACAACCAGCTAAATCAGGCACCACCGGAAGCAGAGGCTAAAGCAATATTCCTAGCCGCACTCAGGGAACCCCTGCATACGGTGTGCGCAATGATCGATTTCCACACCAACACGATCGACCAAGTCATAGAACGGGTCAGGGAGATGAAGAAAACAAGCGCATGGCTAACAATGGGGGCACTCCAACGTACATTACCGACAAAAGACGACCCACGTTTTCGGCAAGCTATACAATGTACGACTTGTCTCAATGTCGGGCACTCGGCAATAGAATTTACCATGCGAACACAGTGCATGTTATGCCATTCTAGGGCACAGACAATGGACCGATGCGAATATAACTTGCTGAACCAGCCAGAGGCACTGGTAAGGCAAATCGAACCCGGGAATAACCGGGAGGAGGAAGAAGAACGTTGACGGCAAGATGAGCGTTACCGGCCGACACAAAATATCTGGAACAGTGATAGAAAGGACGCTCATGACTGAGATTGGAAGGATAGCTACCAGGATTACAACGGTGAACAATATGAGCGATACAACCGGGATCACTCTCCCGGTTACAACCAACGGAGGAAGGATCAAGACAATTATGAAAATCGGCCCCGACAAGGTTACCGGAACAAAAAACGCTTCAATATAAAATGGAACACTAGAAAGGAGGACCGCCAGTGGCAGCCGGACAAGGGCACACCAAGTACTCAACCGGACAAAGGCCAAGCACCCAACCGACCACCAATAGGACCTCAACCGAGTATCGGAGCGAACGCGGAATCCAGCAACACTCGGAAAGCATACTGCTACTATTGCGGGCAAGAAGGACATTAGAGTAATCAATGTCCGGTTAAAAGCTACAAGAAAAGACCAGCCGTAAATATGGTGGTAGCAAAAGTCGCCGACATACAACAAGTCACCATCAGGGCAAAAGGCAAAACAACAGAGTGGGAAACACACGAGGCAATCTAAAAGCAAGCCACCGAGTGGGTGAAGAAGGCAAATGAGCAGAATGTGGTTGAGCTTGAACAACAAAAGGAGAAACCGGAAGAGGCCACCGACACGATTCAGCCAGAAAACCCAACATGGCAAGCGTTACAAGAATGTTAGATTACGCTG